>NC_090649.1:120619958-120782458 GCF_040937935.1 Hyperolius riggenbachi | reverse complement strand
CTTCTCGTACTGATTGTGGAAGTGAGTTCCATAGAGTAGGGGCTGCGTAGGAAAAGGCCCGAGCACCAAATGTTAAGTGTATCCTGGGAATAACCAGCTTCATCTTGTTGGCAGAGCGGAGGGTGCGTGAAGGGGCATAAAGTTCCAATAGATCCGCTATGTATTTGGGTCCCATGTGGTGTAGAGCCTTGAATGTCAGCAGGCAGATCTTAAAATTGATTCTCCATTTTACTGGCAACCAGTGAAGAGTTTGCAGTACTGGGGTGATGTGTGAGCTGCGGGGGGCATTGGCTAGGAGTCTGGCTGCAGCATTCTGTACTAGCTGTAAGGGGCGCAGAGCCTTATCTGTAGATCCGATGAACAGGGCGTTGCAGTAGTCTAGGCGGGAGGATACAAATGCATGAACCAGGGCAGGTAGGTCTTCAGCTGGGATAAGGTGTTTGATTTTCGCTATATTTCTTAGATGGAAGAAGGAAGACTTGACGACAGCTGATACCTGCTGTCTGAGTTTTAGATTTCCATCCAGGATCACCCCAAGGTTTCGCACAGAGTTTTTATACTGTACAGTATCTCCCCCAATTGCTAATTTGAGGTGGTGAGCGTTTTGAACTTTATCCATCATGTGTGGACCACCTACCACCAACACCTCTGTTTTGTCAGAGTTCAGCCTCAGCCAGCTGGTGTTCATCCAATTTTGTAAATCCACTAGACACGCATTTATGGATGCTGATGGGTCTTGGGTGCCAGGCTTGAAGGACAGATACAGTTGTGTGTCATCTGCATAACAATGGTATCCTAGGCCATAGTTCTGGATTATTTTGCCCAGTGGGAGCATGTAGGCTGCAAAGAGTAATGGTGATAGTACAGAACCCTGTGGAACTCCATAGGCAAGTGGCACTGGATTAGAGTAGTGTGTGCCCAGACATACTTGCTGTGTCCTGCCAGATAGGAAGGTCTGAAACCATCTAAGAACAGTACCCCTTAGGCCACAGTAATTCTTCAGTCGCTGGATAAGAATTTCATGATCCACAGTATCAAATGCTGCTGACAAGTCAAGAAGAATCAGAACTGAGCAATCACCCTTGTCCCTTGCAGTAAGTAGATCATTCATTACTCGGACTAATGCTGTTTCAGTGCTGTGCCTTTTCCTGAATCCTGACTGAAAAGTATCAAAGATGTTGTTATCTGTAAGCCTGGCTTCTAGCTGGTTGGCGACTGCTTTCTCGATAACTTTTGATAGGAATGGTAAGTTCGCCACAGGTCTGTAGTTGGTTACAGAATCAGGATCTAGTGATGGTTTCTTCAGGAGGGGTTTTATGATTGCTTTCTTTAGTTCTTCTGGGAAAAGACCACTTTGCAAGGAGCACTGAGTGATTTTGTGAAGTGCTGGCCTGATCAGCTCTGGGCACTGCATTAAGGATCCAGTTGGGCCAGGATCCAGGTCGCAGGTAGTGGGGCGGAGACTTTGAATGAGAATTCCAAAATCTTCTACACTCAGAGTGTCAAAGACTTGCCATGGTGGTACGGTAGTAGGCATATGCAACGTCCAGTGGTCAATTGATGTAGTTGGTGTAATGCTGGCACGGATGGTAGACACCTTGTTTGTGAAGAAGGCAGAGAATTATTCACACCTTTCCCTGGAGTATGTGGTTGGGGCTTTTAGGCAGGAAGGATTGCAGAGTGATTCCACTGTGTGGAAGAGTTGAGCAGCTCTGTTGTTGGCTGTAGATATTTTGTGCGAGATAAAGTCTGATTTTTTCTTGGTTATTGCTTGTTGGTATTGTCTGAGGTGTTGAACTAGGCTAGATTTGTGCTCCTCAGACCCTGATTTACGCCACTGTCTTTCTAGTCTGCGCCCTTTCTTTTTTAGATCCATGATGGTTTTGTCAAACCAATTAGCTTTCTGCTTTTATAATGTACTGTATATAAATACATCACATATAGTATATACATTTATAAAGCTTTATAAACATCACTCTCTGCTCCCCCCACCTATAGTTACCAATAATGCAGAAAATACCCCAATAAGCTCAACTCGCAGCTCGCTGCCTGGGGTTAACCCTGAACTCTGAGCAGTAATTTATCCACTTGAGGACCGCAGTGTTAAACCCGCCTAAAGACCAGACCATTTTTCACAAAAAGGGCCACTGCAGCTTTAAGGCCTCGCTGAAGGGCCGCACAACACAGCACACAAGTGATTCCCCCCCCCCTTTCTCCCCACCAACAGAGCTTTCTGTTGGTGGGGTCTGATCGCTTCCCACAATGTTTGTTTGTTTTTTTATATTTATTTTTAAATAAAATTGTGTTGTTTTTTTTTTATTTTTGCAGTGGCCCCTCCCTCCCTCCCCCGCCAGCCTATCACTGTGATCGGCTGTCATAGGCTTCAGCCTATGACAGCGAATCACTCCTAAGCTGTCCCCAGTACAGCGCTGCCTTAGATCGCAGCGCTGTACAGGTTTATTAGACGGCGGGTTTGCGGTCTAACAGTCTCCGAGTGATGATCGCAGCTGGGAGACTGATGGCGGAGCTCCACTCCATCATTCATGTGGAGAAGTACGTGCATTAGCGCGCTCGATCTCCTGCAATCCCCGCCCCAAGGACCTTACGCCGATCTGCATTAGGCGGTCCTGGGGCTGCCACCACGTCCATGCCCTTTGGCGTGATGCGGTTGTCAAGAGGTTAAACCACACATAACATATAAAGAACCTCCTACTATTTCTGTCTCAAAAATCTCCCCAGAATTCTTCCCTTCCTTACACAAGAGGCTGCCAAGATGCTTGTAGTGCTCTAATAATTTCCCGTCTTGACTACTGTAATATCTTACTCTGTGGCCTACCAAAAAACAAACTGGCGCCTCTCCAGTCCCTACTGAACTGTGCTGCTTGTCTCATCCACCTCTCCTCCCGCTCCTCTGATGTCACCCCTCTTTGCCAACCCTTCATTGGCTGCCAATCACCTAAAGGATCCAGTTCAAACTGCTAGCGCTATCATGCAAAGCTCTACATAGGCCATCCCCTCCCTACATTTCCGTATTAATTTGCAGATATCATCCCTCCTGGTATCTTCGCTCCTTCCAACAGATCCTCTTGTCCTCCAGCTTGGTCACTTCCTCTCACTCTCACATCCAGGACTTCTCACAAGTGTCACCCCGTAGCTTTATGAGTTTGAGGCTCACTATCATTGCCTCGTCTGCTAACCTCTTTGTTTACTCGCCTAGTGTCTCCCCTCCCCCTAGTGTTTCCTGTTTCCATATACTTCAAATCTACCGTACTATCAAATTAACATGTACCAGTATTGGTGATGTTTTCAAACTAGACATCAGTTGGATGTACAGTATTTGTGCTGTGTCACTGGATGTCCTGATTGTGTTGAAATGCTCATTTATCCCCATTATTGTATGTTTTTGTGCTATGTACAATGCTACAGAAGATGTTGACACTATGTAAATTACAAAAAAAATGTGCTAAAACAGTTTAGGGTTTGTTAGGGAGATGCTAGGTTTATACAGTAGGTAGAGATAGAGGAAGTTAATGGGTTAGGTTAGGGTTACAGGTAGATTGTAAAGTAGATTAAGGTTAGCCATCATTTACGTGAGTAGGAGGGATAGGGAGGGACCCCAAAGGGCCACACTGAGGCACAGGAAATCAGAATATTGGGTTTGCACTAGCTATAGAACATGAATAACTAGCCAGAATATGAAATGTGAATGTGGTAAACATCAAAGATGGCCATACACTACTTGACTTGGTGGCCAATTGACCATCCGATTTGACAATTATAATCAAAATAGATGAAAATTGGAGCCACCAAAAGCATGCCCGATAGACAATGCAATCAATTTCAGGTCAAAATTGGTCACATTAGTCACTCGAACAAGCTTGAAAATCTTGGGGTGACATGCTTGAGTGGGTGCACAGCGGTAATGGAATGCGTTAAGGATGAGCGACAAATGCGAAGGAACCCCTCGCGCTGTCCCCCCTAGTGTTTTATGCCCCCCCCCCCCCCAGGTGCTTGTGCAGTTGTACTTTGCCAGTCAGCCATCCACGCTGAGTGATTTCCCATATTCGAACCCCATGTGACTACCGGCATAATATAGCACGTAGGGCGCATTTGATGTCACACATGTGCCCCATGTGCTATAACCCTGGCAACTACATGGGGGTGCAAATGTGGAAGTACTGAGCAGACACTTGGGGGGCACCATGACAGGTAAAGTATAAATGCACTGGAATCAGGGGGGGGGGACATAAAGCACAAGGTGGGATAGATGCCTGGGGCAGTGAGGTGGTGTGGCAGAGTCACAAGGCCGATTCCTGAAAGATTTTGTGCTGAAATCGATCGGAAATCAGCCTGTGGTTTGTGGTGACCAACAGATCTCATTCCGATCAGAGACAGATCGGAAAAAAATCACTAGATGTCCACATCAAGTGATTTTTTCTGATCTGTCTCTACACTTCTCCATTGCATCATCAGGAGTGAATGGCCACATCTAATGCTTTTCTTGGTAGGATCCTCACAGGATGAAGAACAGAGAGTGGTCAGATTATGCCTGTACATGCCCTTGGATGTCTCTAGTAAAATTATGCTCATGAGTTCATGTTAACCTGCCCCCAGCAGCACAGGTGAATGCACATTATGTAGTGATGGAGAATCGTGGCCACTGTAGTAGATAATATTGTGTTGAGACACGTGTGTGCCTGTCATGGGAGACACGGCAGTGTGTTTGGTTTGTCTGAGTGCTGTGTACACAGAGGTGTGCTGTCATCTGTTAATAAGTTGGGAGTGAGTCATCTCTCACAATGCTGGACATCTGTTTATTTACGCCTCATCCCGCTTCCAGACGCTTTTCTCACGATAGAACTGCACATAACAGCCAATGATAAGGAGATTTGGCTATAGACTTAAAGGTGGCTTCAGACTTCAGAATACATGCAGGAATGTTCTGCTGGTCGCATGCCTTGTGCTACAGTGCTGGGCATAAATATAAGTAACTGTGGTGTGAGATGGCAAAGGTGCAGGCTGACACTTCTAGCACTAGTAGATGAGGAAACCTTGAGAAAAAGGCAGAATGACAATGGAGACAATATAATGTAGTCACTGGCAGCACCAGATAATTGTTGGCAAAAATATACTCACAAAATTAGGTCAACCACTTATATTGCAGGAAGGAATCTTGTACTTACAATATTTAGAGGTACACTTTGGCTAATCATGTTGAGGAGGCCCTTTACCTACCGTTACTTGTATTGCTGGGGACACACACTGCCTAGCTATTTGTGAAACAGAAGTTTGCCTTCTTTAAACAGAAGGTATTTGTGATTATTCAGGTTGGAGTGAGCATATGAAGTCTCAAATAAATCATCTTTGTTGTCTTTGTTGTAAGCTAAACACACTTTCAAAACCGCTGGAATGCAATAATGTGTCAGCTTGTTAATTGTCCAGGGCAACGATAATCCAACATGCATACAGACTGTTTCGGATTGTTTGATCCTCATCAGTCCATGGCATGGATTAATATGACTCTATGGGGTAGGACTTGAAACACTCAGAGTTACAGATTTACCAGCAAGCTCATGGTGAACCAGAACTCCTATGAATGTGTAAGGGGCTAAACAGGACCAAAAAGCCCTCTTACTAAAACTGATATGTAAAACAGAATTTTGCCTTCTTAAAACAAAAGGTATTTGCGATTATTCAGGTTGGAGTGCACTGTGGGACACCTCATATGCTCACTCAAGCCTGAATAATCATATAATACCTCTTATTTTATGAAGGCAAAATTGTGTACTACATAGCAGTTTTAGTAAGAGGGCTTTTTGGTCCCTTTCACACTCCGAAGAGCTCTGATACACCATGAGCATGCTGGGCAATCTGTAACTATTTGTGGTGACAAAATATGTTATTTAGGGGAACACTCCATCTAATAATCTTGCGGGCCTAATTATATTGTTGGAGGGGACACGCCAAATAATAATGTTGTTAAAGCCCATTTTTTCAAATTTTCTCTAAGTTCACTAACGTATGTACACAGTCATGTAAAAAAATTAGGACACACCATTAAATATTCAGTTCTTTATTATACTGAAGTCTAATCTTGTTTTTAGTTATCTCTGGAAAAGAAAGTGATTTAATAGCAGCTAAACACCGAAAATAATCTTGTTTTACTCATTAACACCTTGGGGACCGCACATACTAAAATGTACTGCACACAGGGGCATAGCAATAGGGGTTGCAGAGGTTGCAACCGCTTCGGGGCCCTTGGGCCAGAGGGGCCCCAAAGGGCCCTCCTTCAACTGCAGTATTAGCTCTCTATTGGTCCTGTGCTCATAATAGTCACTTCTATAGATACTTTGAATAGTGGTAATCATTAACAGACTGTTCCCCATCCCCTTCTTGCACCTCTGACACTGTAGTTGCCATTGGCAGGTTTTGGTGCGCCGTATCAATTATTATGTATAGAGTGCTTGGGGGCCCCATTGTAAAACTTGCATCGGGGCCCACAGCTCCTTAGCTACGTCACTGACCTCACACTTATGGCTGCTTAAGCCTGACTTGGCTTAGATTTACTCATTTCTCAGCCAGTCTTCGGTGGACTTGCTGATAGGTTTTGGGTCATTGTTGTGTTGCTGGGTCTAGGTCAGTTTCAGCTTTAATTTCTTCCTACAGATGGTCCCACGTGTTATTGAAGCACCCTCTAATCGACAGTAGGACTAATGGTGCATTCTATGTTGGTGAGCTAACCAGGTCCTGCTGCAGAAAAGCATCCCCAAACCATGACACTTCCACCTCCATGCTTCACAGTTGGTATGAGGTTCTTCTTCTAGAATGCTGTATTTTGTTTACTCCAAACATGTCCTCTGTTCTGGTGAGGAAATAATTCAATTTTAGACTACAAAGAACATTATTCCAAAAGTCCTGGTCTGTGTGGCAAACTTTAGTCTGGCCACGTGTCTCAAGGCCCATACACTTGTTTAATGGATGTCACCCCAACTAAACAACAACCAATGGAGCAATTAACATGTCCATAATTTATGATCGCCTGAAGAAAGGAGAAAGCTTCTCTCCAGAAACGCGTTGCGTAATAAACACTTTATTGTTTTTTCACCAAACACAGACTTTGTTGTGTATCCTTTCCACAGTTCAGAGTGCGTCTAACAAACTTGCATACACTGCCTCCAGGCACTACATTCAGCAAGACCCAGCTACCGGCCATCTATGGAGATCAGCTGATGCGACTGATCCTGTTTGAAATCTCCACCGCTGCCTGCGTCCCCGGCATAGAGAGGGACAACGCTAGACTGCTGACAGACCCATATGGGCTAGTCAGTCAGTCCTAAAGGTCTGATCATTCCCCATCAGGCTTGCCAGGGACAACTGCTACCTTTCTGAGTGCGCTCTCCTCTTTCTCCTCCCATACCCCTCAACCCTTATCTATACAGATACATACAAAATAAGGGGTATATGTAGCAGGGGTATAGTTCACAGACCTGTAACTATCAATTCATCAAAAAGAGAGGAAAGAAAACCCCTGACAATTGGCAGAGCCTATCAATGGCATATTTTACTAGGAAAAGAAATTGTAAATCCCTCCAAAAATGTCAGTAATTAACAATATCCAACTCAATAATAACCAGTATAAATAGCGATTTGAGCGCATGCTTTAACAACTATATAATAACATACTACAGCATTTGGTATTGCATAATTGCATAAAACAAAAATGGTGCCATGCTTGGTTGTCAGCAGCTGCGTTGCAAAGAGATAGGCAAGCTGACCAAAGAACATGTTTCATAAATGCCATAAAGGTAGATGCATAAATATAAATTCAGTAGCAGCATATGAAAAATAAAGTGCAATGTGCAATAGGAGGATATACTCTAAGATATATCATATATCATTGTGTAAAAATATATGGATGTCGCCCATCAGGGATTGCTGGGCCAGACGCAGACGCATGTTCAGACGCATGGCCAGCCATCAGGCTAATGATATGTTCTGTTGCAATGAAGGCGGAGTTGAAGGTCTGACAGAGCAGCGTAGATGTAACATCACGTGGCAGACAGGGTGAGTGGAGAGAACAAAGCTCTCAGGCGTCGCTTGGCCGAATCCATCCACCAGGATTGCTGGCTGAGGGGCTGTCAGGAATTGCTGTACACAAACTGGATTATTGGCAGAGGCAGTCATTATCATCCGACTCAGCAGAGTTTAATCTAGTATGTGTATGGACATTTAGAGAGCAAAGGTTTCCTCCTTACACGCCTCACATGCAAGTTAAAGATGAGTAATATGATTATAGAGGCATGCAATTTCACATCGACAGCAGCAAGAGCCTGCTGTAAGTCCAATGATGACATTGTAGGGTTTGTAGCATCTTTTAAGGTTGCCATACATCTAGAGATGATGGGCAGATTCAAACAAGAGAAATCTCTCTCTAATTGAATCTGATTAGAGAGATCTGTTGGCTGCCTATACGCTGCAGGCCGATTCCCGATCAATTTCATGCTGAAATCAATAAGGAATTGGCCTTGTGATGCTGCATCCGCCACCTTGCCAGCCCAGTGCTGCTGCCCCCCCTAATGTCAAATGTGCCCCCCCCTGGTGCCCAGTGCACTATACTATACTTTACCTGCCCGTGTCTGCCGCTGGCTCTGTCCACACCGCTGAGCCCTGGGGTGATGGCACTTTGGTGGTGGCGGCCGACTGAGTGTTAGGGGGGTTCCAGAATCAGAGCAGGAGGAGGAAGATATGTCACGCTTCTGTGCAGAAGCTGAGAAAGATGAAGTGTTCTGTATTAAATAGTCAACTACGTCCTGACAATATTGGGGGTTGATGGCACGTGCCTTCTTCTGAACACTGTACTTTGGCCGAGGGTCGCACAAAATCACGACAGCGCGACCTCGAACAGACCTGCCAGGTGGCCTCTGCCTTTTGTTTTGTCCATATTGGGGGGGGGATGAAGTAAAAGGTATACACTGACTTGACTAATACAATGTACAGTCACACAGGTGCAGTTAACAAGTATGCACGGAGTGGTATATCACACTGTGTGCGCTCAAGTAGGTAGGTGGGTGCACTGAACACAGCAGGTAGGTATATGCAGTAATGGGTATTACAATGTGCACCTGTCACACACAGACAGGTAGCGGACAGGCACAGTGACACTGCGTGCGCTGAGCTCACGTAGGTGGGTGGGTGCACTGTGAACAACAGGTAGGTATCAGAATCAGAAAACTTTATTTCGCCAAGCACGACTGGGTCGTGCCCGGAATTGGGCTTGACACGTACAGGGTACTGATACACGGTATACAGTAGTTACAGATACAGGACATGCAGTAGTAACAGAACATTATACAGAAAAACAGAACATTATATAACATTTATGCAGAGGGAGACAATGGCATAAGTTACAATACAATAAAAAACAACCAAAAAAGTATGCTTGAGCTGGAGCGCCGTCTATGTGCAGAGTGCCTCAGTGCGTCATGGTATTGTGGGGTGGGGATGGGCATTTCCGTGGCGAGAGTTCAGGAGGTTGACAGCCGAGGGAAAGAAACTGTTCTTATGTCTTGAGGTCCTGGTGTAGATGGATCGGAACCGGAGCTCCTGGCTCGAGGGGAGCTGATTAAAGAAGCGGTAGCCTGGGTGTGAGGGGTCGTTGGCGATCTTTAATGCTCTGGTGTACAGCCTGGAGTGGTAGAGGAGGTCCAGAGTGGGAAGGGATCTCCCGATGATCCTCTCTGCAGATTTGATGACCCTCTGCAGTTTGAGCTAGTCGCTGGCGGAGGAGCTGGCGTACCAGACCAGGATGGACGAGCATAGCACGAATTTGATCGTGGCGGAGTAGAAATTTGTCAGCAGTTTTTGGGCCATAACGAACTTTTTCAGTTGGCGGAGAAAGAAAAGTCTCTGTTGGGCTTTCCTCTGTGTTGAGGCAGTGTTGGTGTTCCACCTCAGGTCATTGGAGATAGTTGTGCCCAGTAGGCGGACACTGGGGACTCTTTCCACTTTCATGCCATCCATGTGGATTGGAGGCGGGATAGAGGCGCGCCTCCTGAAATCAACAATCATCTCCACCGTTTTTGCTGTGTTTAGGACCAAACCGTTCTCTCTGCACCAGCGGCATATGCTTTCGACCTGGTGGCGGTACGCCTTCTCATCGTTTTTGGTGATGAGACCCACAATGGTCGTGTCATCGGCAAATTTGATTACTTTTACCGAGTCCGAAGTGGATTTGCAATTGTTCGTATACAGAGAGAACAGGAACGGCGACAGGACGCAGCCTTGTGGGGCCCCTGTGTTGGTGATCCTAGGTTGTGAGGAGATGGTGCCTAACCTAACGACCTGGGACCTGTTAGTGAGGAAGTCCGTGATCCACAGGCGTAGGGTGGGGTGGACTCCTAGCGCAGCGAGATTGTCCTGAAGTATTTTAGGGCTGATGGTATTGAATGCTGAGCTGAAGTCCAGTAGGAGGATCCTGGCGTAGGAGTCCGGTCTATCCAGGTGATCATAGACGTGCTCCAAGCAGATGTTGATGGCATCATTTGTGGACCTGTTCGCTCTGTACGCGAACTGGTGCGGGTCCAGCAGTCCCTCAGTAGAGTGCTTAAGGAGGGGTAGCACCATGCTTTCAAAAGCTTTCATGATCACGGATGTAAGTGCCACGGGCCTGAAGTTGTTGAGGTCGAGGATGCCCTGCTTTTTGGGGACAGGGATAATGGCAGACCTCTTGAAGCATGCGGGAACTTTGCCTTCCTGGAGGGACCTCTTGAAGATGGAAGAGAGGGTGGAAGCGAGCTGACGAGCACAGGTTTTCAGGCAGGCTGGCGACACACCGTCCGGACCTGAGGCTTTACTAGCATTTAGCCTTAGCAAGTGTTTCAGTACATCCGCCTCCCTCACTGACGGTGGGGGTGAGTAAGAGCCTAGGGCTACAGTGGCAGATTGTGCAGGTGGCTGTGGGAGTCCTGCAGGTGCTGGCTGACTCTCCAATCTGCAGTAGAAGTCACTGAGACTCTTGGCAAGCTCAGAGCTCGGTGTGCTGAGGAGGGGGCTTGTAGTTGGTGGTAGCCTTCAGCCCTTTCCACACGGCTCGTGAGTCGTTTGAGGAGAGGTTCTGTTCCAGCTTTTCCGCGTAGCACCTCTTAGCGGACCTCAGTTCTCTGTTTAGGTCGTTTCTTGCCTTCTTGTATTCCTCCTGGTTGCCGGACTTATGTGTGGCTTCTTTGCTACGTCGTAGTTGTCGTAGTCTTTTTGAGAACCACGGTTTATCATTTGGATACAGTTTGAAGGTTTTTGTTAGGATACAGGAGTCCTCACAGAAGCTAATGTACGAGGATACATTGTCTGCCCACTCGTCCAGGTTAGGCGATTCCAGAGCCTTCCAGTCTGTGCAGTCAAGGCAGGCCTGAAGTTGAAGTTTAGCCTCACTTGACCACACTTTGGAGGACTTAGTGACAGGTTTTGAGGTTTCCAGGCGCCTTTTATAAGTAGGTACCAGGCGGATGATGCAGTGGTCAGATGAGCCTAGGGCTGCCCACGGTGTCGCTTTGTATGCATCCTTCAGGGCCGTGTAGCAATGGTCGAGGGTGTTGGCACTCCTGGTGGGGCAGGTGATGTGCTGATGAAAACGGGGCAGCTCTTTGCGGAGGTTTGCCTTGTTAAAATCCCCCAAGATAATGAACAGCGAGTCCGGGAGGGCCGTCTCCCACTGCATGATGGTATCACTGAGGTCCCGCGGGGCCGCATTTACCTCTGCGTCAGGAGGGATATACACACCCGCGAGGACGTAGGAGGAGAACTCCCTGGGCGAGTAGATTGGCCTGCAGTTGATGAGGAGGAGTTCAAGTTCTGGTGTGCATTTCTTGACCAGGACAGAGGTGTTTGAGCACCAGACGGACAGGTATATGCAGTGATGGGTAATGTGCACCTGTCACACACATAGGTAGTCACTGAATGTGCTGGGCTTGGCAGTGGCACACACAGTATGAATTATCAAGGCTGTCTATGCAACACAAGTGTCAGTGGGACACACAGAAAAAAAAATAGATCACAAGAACAAGATTAGCTATCAAAAGAGCTGTTGTGGGGTGCTATTTTAGCAATAAGAATCAGCAAGGAGCAAGCTAAGAAGCCTACAAGAGCCTAACTAATCTTTCCCTATGAGAGAGTCTGCAGCAGCTGTCCCTTCTCTATTTACTGCAGGTACACGAGTGAGTAAAATGGCCGGCGATGCCTGCCTTTTATAAGGGGGGGGGGGGAGTGGCTCCAGGAGGGAGTGTAGCCTGATTGGCTACAATGTGCCTGCTGACTGTGATGTAGAGGGTCAAAGTTGACCCTAATGGTGCACTATGGGGGCGAACCGAACTTCCGGAAAAGTATGCGGTTCTCCGCGATCGCGAACCACGGAAGTTCGCCGGCGAACCGTTCAGACCATCTCTAATAGCCAATAAATGGTATCATCCTGATTCAAAACTCCTTTCATGTAATGTTTAGAAAATGCTATGAAAGTGGTTTGTATACTAAATTGTAGTGAGAGATGAATAGTCAAGGTGGCCACACACGATACAATAAAATGATCCGATTTTACGGTAATTAGATAAAAACGATCGGATCTCCCGAAAAAATCGAAAGTTTTTTTTTTCATTCGACTGAAAAATAGGATCGGATTTCCCGATTTCTTCGATTTTTATCGATCCGGAATGCCAGATATTTTTCTTCAATCTTTCTAAAGATTGTATGGTGTGTGTTAGATTGCCAATTTATTAATATACACACCCTAGCAATTTTGTCAGAGTATACAATCATTTTTATCATAATGGGGGAAAAAATTGAACATAAGTGTGTGGTACATTGGTCATATTTTTGAAATGTTACAATCAGTCAGAAAAATTGATTGCAATTCTTAAATTGAACAAATATTTTAAAAATTGTATGGTGTGTGGCCACCTTTAGTTTGGTGTGGACAGACCGAAATGTAGACTCTTTCTAAAATCTCATGTTTTAAATGAATCATAAGCATTAGACTTTTTTTCTGCAGCTGCTAGGCCAAAAATGGGGTACCTGGTGCCCAGCAGGAATAGCAAGGAGGTGAAAGGTGGAGTAGGGGGCATGCATGAGACTAACATGGGCATGGGGACCTGAGTGAGTAAATTGGAAAATTAGGATTTGTGCTGGTGCAAATATTAGCAGGCATTGTCTTAAAACTGTGCTTCATTACAATTATCCCATTGTATGTTCTCCCCGTGTTTGCATTTGCTCAGACTCTCAGGTTCTTTCCCACAGTTCAAAAACATTCACATAAATTAATCAGATTACCCAAATTGGCCTTATGATACGTTTTTCCGCTCCATTTTCCATCCGATTGTTTTCTCCACTTGATTCTTTTATCTTCTGCTTGTTTTTCTTATCTTTGTCCATTCACCTCTATGAGAAAACGAACCAAAAAACGATCGGGAGGAGTATCGGACATGTCAGAAATTATCTATCGAATCCATCTATCGAGCGGAAAAACGTATGGTGTATTCCCAGCATTAAGGTCTGTACACACACTCTATTAATGTCCCCCAACGCAGATCAGGGCCTGATCCCTCGGGCGACTTTGCTGGGCATGATTCCGCTAAATCAAGAAGTAGTGAGAGGCATTAGAGACAGAGAGCCTGACGGTATGTCATCGTCACTTGGAGCCCGGTAGGTGAGTTTCCACTAACCACTTCCGGCTGCTCATACATTTCTGCATTGGAGGGGGAAGCATGGAGGGGGACCCAAGGAAAGGGAGGGAGGAGTTGGGAACCCTCTTCCTGCGGTTGAGTCGCCTCGTGCCGCTGCTCCCCCCTCCTGCACTGCTTCCGCCTCCCTCAGTGCGCCCCGGGCAGTCACCCCTCCTTGCCTGCCCCTAGAAATGGGGCTGCACGGCCGTTATAGGGCCCTGCCTCTGACACAGGAGACCAGGGTTCGAATCTCGGCTCTGCCTGTTCAGTAAGCCAGCACCTATTCAGAAGAAGACCTTGGGCAAGTCACCCTAACACTGCTACTGCCTATAGAGCGCGTCCTAGTGGCTGCAGCTCTGGCACTTTGAGTCTGCAAGGAGAAAAGCGCGATATAAATGTTATTTGTCTTGTCTTGTCTTGTTATCGGTCGCCTCAGCCAAATTAATTCAGGCGTGTGTGCGGCCTTCAACTGTCAACATACTCCATGCTGGTCTTGGAAGGGTGGAGCATCTCTGACCAATTTGCTAGCCTATTTATTGTAAAAAGCAACTGAATTGACTGGGTCAACTGGCTAGTCTCCCACCAATCCAGTATGACCCAAAGACATTGCAAACTATTGTCATGTGAAATAGCGCCTAAAGGTGGCCATGCATCAGGCGACTTGGAGGCCGATCGACCATCCAATTCGATTATTATAATCGAATTGGATGAAAATTGGTGCTGCCAAGTGCATGCCCGACCGACAAAGTGACCAATTTCGGGGCGGAAGATGTCGGGTCAAAGTTGGTCGAGTTTGTGGCAGTTACAGCGGTGATTTCCGGAACAAGAGACGAGACAACGAAACCCCCGCTGCTACCGTTGCAATGTATAAATGTGCCCGGTGTGTGAATTTATACATTACCTGTCCTGTAGCAGCCTCCGCGCGGTGTCCGTAACCTCCAACTAACACACCACTGGTGCATAGAGTTTGACGTCGGCACATATTGTGGCATGTATGGATAGCCGCTCAGAGGATTACGAACATCGCGCGGAGGCTGCTACAGGACAGGTAATGTATAAATGCACAGACTGGGGGGTGGGGGCACATTATACATTGGGGGCAGCGGCAGTGCCGATTCCGTGAAGATATCAAGCTGAAATCGGATGGGAATCGGCCTCTAGTGTATGGGCAGAATCAACAAAAAACAAATGTATCTCCAATCAGATTCAATTAGAGATAAATTTGTCTCTTCGTCGAACCTTCCCTTAATCGTCAGGTCTATGGGTACCTTAATGACTCTGTCTCAGTAGACAAATTTTAGCTAATAAATCAATGTAAATGCAACCCTAACACATTTTCAGATATATGATACATGATTCAATCTGGATGATCCTATGAATAAATACAACCCAAAGAAGCAAGTTTTAATCCGACATCTACATTTATCAGCTACTGGTACAATTATTAGTGGTGCAGATGGCATCATATCAATGGGTACTTTTATGCTCCATCTGGAGACGCAGCAGAGTTTGAAGATTAGAGTAAATGTGAAGTCCATATGCACAGGCAATGAGGAATGGAGACTGACACAAGGGAATAAAACACCCAATCCATAGATGTTTACCTCCATTTCCATACAGCGGTATGTGGGACAGGTGTGCTTCCTTGTACTGATCTACTTGGCTCTGCTAGCCTGAATCATGGAGTGCAGAAGTGGGCTAGTGGGCTGCTACATATATTTATTCCACTCGTTAGTGTCATTATTTGAGTATGCACTTGCATCAGAATCAGATTTAATCGCCCAAGTACAATAAGTACAAGGAATTGTTTTTGGCAGAGATGAACATATGTGTGGGTACATAATCTTATACACAGTTACATATTGGAGAGAACACATATTACACATTGGGGATTTCTGTTTAGGTGGGGGCGGGGCCTGAGTTGAGGGCCAGGACAACTTGGGGGATGAAAGAATTCGTGTGCATGAAGGACCTGGTGCCAACGGTCCTGAAGCGGCGACAGGATGGTAGCAATTTGCGGTAGCATTTGATGGGGTGGGAGGAATTGTTTGTGATCCTTGCAGCCCTGGATCGCAGTCTGGAGCAGTAAAGAAGGTCTAGAGATGGAAGAGGGGTCCTGATAATCTTCGCTGCGGTTCTGATGACTCTGTAGGTTGTGCTAGTCACTCACAGAGATGCTCGTGTACTAGATGTAGCACCCCTTCCTGTCCCGTGGGCAATGTGTTTCCTTGCTCTCTACACACAGCCCGCAGTGAGTGAATGTGCAGAGCAGCAGGGTGAGTAGAGAGAATGATTGCTGTGCTGCAGCTGGGACATTAGCAGGGAGAGGTGGTAGGATGCTTTTAGTGCTTCAGAAGTTTCCCATCATTAGTAGCCATGTGCACCGGCTGCTGTAATACCAGAGTGCCCTGGACTATTGATTATTTATCATGATCAGAGTAATTAATCAATAATGCAGGGCAGTCTGCTGTTCCAGAAGCCAGTGATACAGCAAGCTCCAGAAAAATTAGATTAGCTTGATTGCAGGTAATCTTATTTCTTTTCCCAGCTCCCCCTCCCACCCTGTTGTCCACCCCCATGACCATTTCCTCTTTTCAGATTTCAGTGGCTTCTTTTAACAGCATATCCCTGTCAAACAGCACTGGTGATGCCTGCAGTCCTGATGAGAGTCCTTCCTGCCATTTTCCCTCTCCCACCAGGCTCTCTGTCTTATGCCTCTACCTCTTTATCCCCCTCCTCCTATGCACCCCCCTCTTTCGTATGTCTCCCTTTTCTGACTGCCCTCAGAGGAGCTCACAATCTAATCCTACCATAGTCATAGTCTAATGTCCTGCCATATTATTATTGTGTATTTATATAGCACTAACATCTTCTGCAGCACTGTATAGAGTACAGAGTTTCACAACGGTTAGCTCTGTCCACATCCTAACGACTCCTTTTCCCCCCAAATCCCCCAAAATTTGCAGCAACACGCTCAGCGCCCCAACCCGTCAACCCTCCCATCAAAAAAATTGGTTGTGATGGGGGGTTGTCTGTACATAAACAGCACCGGGTGTCAAATTCTCTAGGTACGCCACTGTTCCAGACGTTTTCATTTGCCGCAGGAAGAACAGCAGTTGTTGGGCCTTTTTCTGTATTTTGGAGTTCTCGTCTCACCTTAGTTCCCTAGGCATATTGTATACTGAGACGCATTATTTCTGGAAATGGGATATTTGCCACAAGGAAATGGGTTGTGAGCATGCCAAATAAACAGAATAGAGCCCTATTCCATAAACCCCACTCCCAATTGACCAAGTATCAAAACAAGCTCTTGGGCCAGATTTGCAATGCCTCCAAGGCGCTGCTTGCTTACCTGGAGATCCCTCGCCCCCTTGAGGGCTGAACTAATCAATGAGATCCATTTCCTATATACATTATGGAAAAAAATCACCTCCACCATTCGAGAATCCATACCTCCCTTTGATAAAACTTGGGACCCATGGGCTGAATGGGCAGCACTCCAAATCCCTCATGTTCCTATCAATTCTAGACCTTATACCGACTTAGCTTTTTCATTAATGTGTTATCCTAAGATAATGTTTGCTGCTTTAGTCACTTATACCTGCACACTGTACTGGTTTTTACTGCACAGTCCTCTGTAAGCGATCTGTACCTATTTTGCGATATATTGAATGTATTGCCGTTTTATGTTACTATTATCAAAAAAAGAAAGTTAAAGAAAAAAAAACCAGAATAAATATGTTAGGGTTTTTGGTATATTGCACAGAAATATACATATTATGTCCCATTTGCAGCATACAGCACTGAGAGAGACTCTGGTAATCTGGCTTCTGAGAGCTTGGACCTGCATTATAAATGAACTAAAAGCTTCCTCGGATAACAATTCACATCTAGTCAGGGGATTTGTCTTGTGGAGGTTCAGTGGAATCTGTTTGCAGTGGAGCAGATGGCTGTAAATTGCTACAAACTGCAACTGCAGGATATTACATTTGGCAGAAAGGATAGCTAGTGATGGCGAGAAGTCTTTCTCAACTGCTGTGGTACAAACACTGGATATTAAATGATAGTAAGTATGCAAATGAATCTATCACCAAAATGTTTGGAAGGTAATTAACATTCCTAAGTATTCATGTATGACATCTATGACAGAAAAAATGTGGTTTCTCTTTAAAATTTACATCTACACCTTCAGACATTGGTGGCCAAATAGAACATTTTAGAACTAATCTGCAGATAACTGACCCATGTATCGAACTCTCAACTCTCACCCCTTCTATACATTATATTGGGAGCAACTGAGTGCCAGCTGCCAGGATAGGTTTAGGCCTCTTTCCCAGTGGGACGTTGCGTTTGATGCGATGTTAAAGTCGCACAACGTGCCCCTAACGCATCGCATGTTGGTTTTGAAGTTGGATTTTAGTTGGAGTCATTTTAAACTACGTTATGTGTCTCTTGGTGCGCCGTTTTCGTTGCATACTGATGGAACGAAAACGGTGCATGCGTCACATTTTTTTAAAAAACAAAAACATTACTGAGCATGTGCAAACAGTCCAACGCAGCTAATAACGCTTATAACGCAAAGCATGCAGCACTTTCTAAATATTGCAAAATATATTATTCATTGGGAAGCGGTGGGAGAGGGGACTTTAACCACTTCAGGACCACAGTGCTAAACCCCCCTAAAGACCAGGCTATTTTTTGTTAAATTGCCCACTGCAGCTTTCAGGCCAAGCTGCAGTGCCGAACAACACAGCACACTAGTGATTCCCCCTTTTCTACACACCAACAGAGCTCTCTGTTGGTGGGGTCTGATCTGCCCCCTAGTGTTTATTTTTTTATAAATATTTATGTTATTAAAATATTTTTTACTATTTATTTATTTATTTTTTTAAAACCCTCCCTCCCCCCAGCCAGCCAATCATGGCGATCAGCTCTTATAGGCTTCAACCTATGAGAGCCGATCGCTCTCTTATGCCCCAGGGGGACAGACGTGTCACAGTACAGTGCTGATCGCAGCGCTGTACATGGTAATTAGATGGCGGTTGCAGTGTCTAACAGTCTCCCGAGTGGCAATCGCCGCTCGGAAATTGAAGGCGGGGCGGAGCTCCACCCCTCAAGCAGGCTATGCGCACACAGCCTGCGCGCAATCTCTTGCAGTAGCCAGCCCAGGCCAGGACTTGACGCCAATTGGTGTTAGGCGGTCCTGGGGCTGCCGCCGTGTCCACGCCCATTGGCGTGGGGCGATCGTCAGGTAGTTAAACATTAGGGTGGTTAGCGTTCTGGCAGAAAGGCAGTCTGATGTGGAGTCACAAGGCCGATCCCTGATCAATTTCATGCTGAAATCGATCGGGAATTGGCCTTTGGTGTATGGACAGCTGACAGATCTCTCTCTAATCAGATTCGATTAGAGAGATTTGTCCTTTAATGATGCCACAATAATCAGCAGGACTGACTGGCAACTGACTGCAGCTTCCCAATTTGGTCATTTTTGTCTGAAATGGGCAATTATCTCATGGCTTTGAACTTCCTCCACACAAATCTAGGAGGAAAACAGGATTTGCTGCTCTCCAAATCCTTACTTCCTGATATGTCACCTGACATGTGGATACCTTTACAGCTTCACACAACACGACTGCCTGCCCACATTCAGGCATTATTTCTGACAGAAAATGAAGTATATTTTTATTACATACTAGTAATATTGGATGTTTCTGCAGCGATTGCTGCCGATCACTTTAAAGTGCGAGTGCGGTGTCTCCCTATGGGAGCTCTCACACTGCAGCGTTGCGCTTGCGAAAGCACTGCATGCACCGTTCCAGGTGTGATCGCACTGCGGGCAGCATGGTGGCATAGTGATTAGCACTCTCATCTTGCAGTGGTTCAAATCTCAGCCAGGGCACTATCTGCATGGAGTTTGTATGTTCTCCCCATGTCTGTGTGGGTTTCCTCCAGGCACTCCAGTTTCCTCCCACATCAAAAAAACATACAGATAAGTTATTTGGCTTCCCCCTAAAATTGGCCCTAGATTACGATATATACACTACAAGATAAATACATAAACATATGACTATAGTAGGTATTAGATTGTGAGCTAATTTGAGTGATAGCTCAGTGGCAATACAATATGCTCTCTGTGCAGCGCTGCAGAAGATGTCGGCGCTATATAAATACTAACTAAATAATAATATTAATGATACTCATTCCCTGATTGAGAATTGCAAATACAATTGACGAAAAATAGCGATCACTAAGTGCTAGTGATTGCGATTTTTCACTGATTTTCACTGTGAAAAGGCCTGCTTAATTGATGTAATTGAAAGAAGTATGCTGGGTACACACGATCGACGGGTAATCTGACAGGAAGTTGCATCGTGTGTACATGTCCAAACGGCTCCTGATCGATGGGGGATATATTTTCCTGTGATAACTTTGGAAAATCAATTCCCATTATCGAACAGGAGCAGATTGAAAATTACAGAAATAATCGTCTGATTCCCGCCAATCGGAGGGGAGATTGTATCTTGTGTATTCATTATAAGGGAACTATTGTCAACAAGGGATGTCTGGGAGGAATAAACAAGATTTTGCTACAAAGAGATATGGGAGTGATAATACACTCAGAATGGTGAGGGCTTTAACAGGAAAGGAGACATCAGTCTTTACAAAGTGTGGGATTAAAAACAAGAAAAACAAGCTTAGTAAATATCATCATTGTATGATTATCAGGTTAGAGAGGACTGATAATGAAGGTGTAATGAAGACCACACCACACTAGTGGGGTTCACATGAAGATAATGAACATATAAATAGTAATTGTTTGTTAAAGTGTTTGTAGTTCATTGTATTCTGTGTTGTCTAATTTTAGGAAGCAGAAGACCAAACTCTGTGAATGCCATTAACATCTTTGTTACTTGAAATGATGATGTGTAGGCCGTCTCCTTTTTGATTCCTCTGGATTTCACTCAGCAATTGTCCTGAAACCAGTTCCCATGGGAAAAAATAAAGAACTATCATCTCACTAATATAAATGTGAAAGTTTGGATGTTTGCTACTCAATCACGCAACAATGGCTGAACGGATTTGAATGACATTTGGCACACATAGCACATTACCTAGAATAACATATAGGATACTTTTTATCCCTATAACCAACAATTGGGCAGAGGCAAATACAAATTTCACTGGGAAAATGTAAACTGCAGCCATTCTTACACAGTTTATGGTAGGGTTCTCAAGCTTTGCACAGTTGGTCACTGGGTGACTGGGATTAATGGTGGCCACTAATGGTCCAATCTTTTTCATCCAATTTTACCAAATCTATGTAGTAGAAGGGTAAACTGAGTGAATACATTGAATGGATAATTTAGGCAGTTCCTTTATATTACATAGAAATGGTAAGATTGGATGAAAAAGATTGGATCATTAGTGGCCACCATAATATTCAGAAAAGTGGGTGGAGCCTACAAAAGTCAATCAAAATGCACCTATTGATTTTCAAGTGGAATATTTCATTGCTGCCATTCTTGCACAATGGCACAGGCCTCAAATCTGGTACAGTTGGTCATTGGGTGACTGTGGTTCTAATTCAGAAAAGGGGCTGGAGCCACAAACAGCCAATCAGAGTGGTTTTATTTCAGTGCAAATTATTGATGCCAAAGACCGCAAAGCTCACAAACTTGGTCATTGAGTAATTGTGTGTTAGGGTTAGAAAAAGTGGGCGCAGCCAACCCCAGCCAAATACATACCCGGGCAATGCCAGGTCACCAGTGGGCAGAGACAAATAGAAATTTCACTGGGAAAATGTAAACTGCAGCCATTCTTACACTGTTAATGATAGGGTTCGCAAACATTGCACAGTTGGTCACTGGGTGACTTGGATTAATATTCAGAAAAGTGGGTGGAGCCTACAGAAGCCAATTAAAATTAATCTATGGATTTTCAAGGGGAATATTGAATTGCTGCCATTCTTGCACTGTTAATGGCACAAGCCTTAAACCTGGTACAGTTGGTCATTGGGTGACTGGGGTTCAAATTCAGAAAAGGGGGTGGGGCCACAGCTAATCAGATTTGTTCCATTTCAGTGCAAATTATTGATGCCAAAGACCGCAAAGCTCAAAAACTAGATCATTGAGTAATTGTGTATTAGGGTTAGAAAAAGTGGGTGGAGCCAACACCAGCCAAATACATGCCCAGGCAACGCCGGGCAATCAGCTAGTGCAAAATATAATGCTTATTTTCTACTCCACCTAATGACTTAGAAGACCCACCTTTGACAAGATTTATTTGGTATATGATACACAACTACTTATATGGTGGAGTTGCACATGAAACTTTATCTGAGCACCCAGCAACAGGCTGAAACCGTGATGTGTGCACTCGTCTCATCAGTATGCACAGACAATAGATTTGAGATGGTCCAAATGATTGTTCTCAATTGTTTGGGCCATCAGTGTACACCGGAACAATCCTACTGACACTGCATGTGGCTTTATTTTTTCCAATTCAGATTTTAAGCATGCAGAAACACACACACACACACACACACACACACACACACACACACACACAACTATACACACTCGCACACTCGCACACTATACACACTCACACACTACACATATACTATGCACACACAAACTATGCGCACACACACACGCTATACACACACACTATACATGCACACACAGACACTATACACACACACTATACACGCACACACACTATACACGCACACACACTATACACACACACTATACACACACACTATACACGCACACTATACACGCACACACACACACACACACTATACACGCACACACACTATACACACACACTATACACGCACACACACTATACACACACACTATAGACGCACACACACTATACACACACACTATACATGCACACACACTATACACACACACTATACACGCACACACACACTATACACACACACTATACACGCACACACACTATATACACACACACTATACACGCACACACACTATATACACACACACTATACACACACACTATACACGCACACACACTATACACACACTATACACACACACACTATACACACACACTATACACGCACACACACTATGAACACACACACACACACTATACACGCACACACACTATACACACACACACACACACACACACAAACACACTATACACACACACACTATACACGCACACACACTATACACGCACACACACTATACACACACACACACACACACACACATTTTACACACTCACACACTATACACACTCACACACTACACACACACTATGCACACACAAACTATGCGCGCACACACACACACACGCTATACACACACACTATACACGCACACACACACACACACACTATACACACACACACTATACACGCACACACACTATACACACACACTATACACGCACACACACTATACACACACACACTATACACACACACACATACACTATACACGCACACACACTATACACGCAACCACACTATACACACACACACTATACACGCACACACTATACACGCACACACACTATATACACACACACTATACATACACACTACACACACACACACTATACACACACACACACTATACACACACAGTATACACACACACACACACTATGCACACACAATATACACGCACACACACTATACACGCACACACACTATACACACACACTATACACGCACACACACTATACACATACACACACACTATACACACACACACACACTATACACACACACCATACACACACACACTATACACACACACACACTATACACCCACACACCCACACTATACACACACACACTATACACATACACTATACACACACACACACACACACACACACACACACACACACACACACACACACACACACACACACACACACACACACACACAGTGTCAAAAGACCAAGTGATACACAGTAATTCAAAGATGGATAGAAATTGGCAGGTTTAGTATGACTGAAATTACATCCCCCTGAAGAAGACAGAGTTGTTAATGCTAGAAGTGAAGGAGGTGGCATCTAGTTCATTACAGGGAATCCTGCCTAGCGATGTACTGCATTACAAGCAGCCGTGTATGTGATGATAATGTTATCTCTCTCTCCTGACCTCATTTTGTGTGTACTCCTATACTGTATCATTATATGCAATGTGTTTGCATTTCCCATGGAGCTGACAGGATGTACAGTAATGCAGCTCAGGAATGAGCATAGCCTTGTTGCCTAGTTCAGAAGTAGCAAGTAGTTACTATGGCCTCAATTCACGGAGCATTATCAAACGTTTATCAAACACTTTATCAAACGTTTGATAATTTACCTCATGGGTAAAATCTCACTAAGGTGTTATATATTTGTTGAACGTTTTATCGGTAAAACTTTCGATAAATATATAACACCTTAGTGAATTCAAAATTAGATTTTACCTGTGAGGTAATTTATCAAACGTTTATCAAACGTTTGATAAAGTGTTTGATAAAGCTCAGTGAATTGAGGCCTATGTTGGAAGCTGAATCATAATGTATTTTAGGGGGTGAAATGGAGCTCACACATGCTTTGCCACTGATATACGCTACACTGGAGATTTCCATCATTACGTTGGTTGTGTTGTGGTGCTTTCCATTTCCAGTGTCTGAGTCTCGTTACATAAGGCCTGATGCTGCCAGACATTAGGTCAGTGGGGGGTCAGCCAGTCCACAGTAGAGATGCAGGCCACTAACACTACCAAAGGGCAACATCAATAATTCATTGTAAAAGTCAAGAAAGTCAGCAGACATATAGTGACGGAGTTGTCTGTGTTTGTTGGGTGGGGGACCATTTACTACCAGGGCACGAAATCTGTTTTTCGGGCCACTGGGTCACTAGTACGGGACAAATTTAAGGGCCTTTACATATGCCCAACTGATGTCACCTGTCGGGAATCAGGACCTGATCCCCTAAGGCGACCTCGCTGGGTCAGGCTGCACACATGCATGTCAGTAGTGTAGCTGAGGACGCACTGTGTTGCTATCTGTGTTGGTATGGGGTGTGTGTGTGTGTGTGTGTGTCCGTGTGTGTGTGTGTGTCCGTGTGTGTGTGTCCGTGTGTGTGTGGTGACGGAGGGACAACGAGCGGCATATGAGGTGACGCAGCGGATGGGGGAGTGGAACGAATAATGGGATCGGAGTGAGTTGATCCGTCCGGCACATCGCTCACAAGTTTGAGCGTCGGGGATTGTCAGTTGCCGAACACGCCTGATTGTCATCTGAGGTGGTTGTTATCAGCTGTCTCAGCCAACTTAAAGTGGATCCGAGGTGAACTTTTACTCATTGCATAATTGTGTTCCTTTCCTATTGTTTATAGGGCATTCATCAAGTCAAACACTTTTTTGTTTTTGTTTTAATACTCGAATTCCCTATAAACTAAATAAGCCACGCCCACAGCTTTTCAGAGAGCCTTGACAGAAGCAAGGGCTCATGGGAGCTCAGTCTGGGCAGGAGGAGGACGAGGGGTTACTAGCCATTGATTTCAGAGGCAAAGGGAGGATGGTGGATTAGGTGCTCAAGATGCAGATAAGCTTGCCTCTGTGTAATGTTTACAAACAACATGGCTGCTGTCGTTGTATCACAGGAAGACATAATCATTCTATTAAAGCTGTTTGCAGCTAGATTTGCTGTGTAAACCATCTAAACTTTAGATAAGATATATAGACAAGTTACTTGTTATAGTTAGTTTTCCATCTCAGATCCGCTTTAAGTCAGGCATGAGTACAAGACTCAAAGTACCCAGAAGAGTACAAGCAGAAGGGCAGCGGGAGTGTGTCCAACTCCAGCAGTTGCAGAGAGACAAGCTTATGTGACTTCTTCCGATGGCTGAATCTGTAACTCCACTCACCAGGGCTATCATATGCCCCCATGTGGAGGAGGGGGAAATGATAATTAATCAAGCTGTTATTAAATTAATCATTTCCTCTGAGGCTAATTAGCCCTGTACAGAGTGCCAATTCTGGCTATTTTAGATCACCATAATGTCCCCCCAGGGCTAATATGGCCCCAATGCCAATGCTATGATCCTCAGTGCCATTATGTAACCCCAGTGCCAACATTAGGTTACCCAGATTGTGAGCCCCTCTGTGGAACAATTACTGATAAGACTCTACACTCTGTAAAATTCTGCAGAAGATGTCAGTGCAGTATAAATTCCCCCCCCCCCCAAAAAAAAAGGTGGAGATGGGTTTACTCAGCTCAATAAATCCTTTTAAGTTTACAGCTTTTGGTCCTCTTGTGCATGCAAATGTACAGTGGACCATTGACTGGCTTGCCCCCCTCCAAATTAGGCAAAAAGGAAATGGACCACTAATCATCTAGCACAAGCAGCGAATTAGTGTGGCAGCGCAAGTACAATTTTCAAAGTCGGCTTCTGCTGTAGCATGCACTACGAACTTACTTGTGCTACCCCAAAACTAACGGATGCTCCAATTGTCCTACGCTGGGCCCTGTCAGGTCCAGTGACTTTGTAGGACGAGATCCCCACACTTTGATTGGTTCAATAGGCTACCTGTCACTTGACAGGCAGCCTATTTGGCCAAAGTGCGGGGATCTCGTTCTACAAAGTCAACCCCCAAGTCAGCTAGCTAATTGTACAAGCTGTTAGTCTGTATTTCTCCTGTCTGGCCTTCAGGAAATTGCTGATGTTGCTGAAACCCAACAGAAGCTGAAGACATGTCTGACACTTCCGTTGCTCAGCGGATCAACTGTATACACATCACCATGGCAACAGGGACGTGAGCCCTACTGTTCCAGTTTGAAACATTTTGTATGGAATTTATCAAGGAATTCCATTTTAAGATATGTGGCATTTATGGCTCTCTCAGCCAAAAAGCTTCCTGACCCCTGATCTAGCATATGCTATTAATAGGATTCCTGCCTCGAGGAGACCTATCTCCAGTCAATATTTTGAAATGCCATCACTGTTAATAGGATACATATTATAGCTTTTATTCTATTCAGAGTTGCAGCTCCTTTAAAGACATCCATAAGAAGGAAACTTGGAGCCCGCCTGTGATGTTTTGGATATATGGACATATCCACGTCCTTTCTTAATCATAGACACCATCACACAGAATTAATGCCCATGCCTCATGGACATTCGCAGTTCAGAAACATTCAGAGCCCTGCATACCCAGGATGCTCTCGTTGATGGCTACGCATGCAGGAGCGCGCACAAAGATGACTCATGCAGTGGACTAAGCATTCGCCCATGAGCTCCAGGGGCTACAGTGACAGCATGAAGGGGAGGATGAGCAAAATAGGAGGCCTGAAGACCTTATACAGCATGCATCTGCATTTGTAAGATATTTGTCACGTCAGGTGTACTTTAAATACAAACGCTACCTAAAGTTGCTATCAGTTTTGGGTGGTCTCAGATGAGTTGAGTCATAAATAGTTTCTTACATATTTTAGAGATTCTGATGTCGATATTTACCCACATAAGCCCATGACTTTGCTTACTGCCCAAAGGCCCTAAATAAGGTGTGTACATGTGCTAAATTTCTGTTACCCACAGAGATCGGGACTCGATCCCTCAGTCGACAGTTTGGGGCCCAGTGCTGTAAAGGTGTCTCAGTAGCCTCCAGGATAGTGATGCGTTCTGTTGCTATGGAGGTGGTGGGTCAATAACACAGCACGGAGTGGGCAAGCTAGGAGCACAATGTCCTCGGCCAGATGATACGCCAGGTGGATAAAACAATGACGCATTTAGGGGGATTGGTGGCTGCTGTACATCCTTTAGGCTCTCAGCAGAGATGGCCCTAACTGGGTCCTTGGTTTACATAGAGAACGCTTTGGGTGGAATGAAACAGCATCACTTTAAAATTGCTGTACCAGCAGCTATAGAACACTCCGAAAGTATTGCAGACTCCACAGGCTGGAGAAAAACAGCGCGCCACAAAGCTTAAAGAGAAACCGTGACCAAAAATTGAACTTCATCCCAATCAGTAGCTGATACCCCCTTTACATGAGAAAACTATTCCTTTTCACAAACGGATCATCAGGGGGCTCTGTATGGCTGATATTGTGGTGAAACCCCTCCCACAAGAAACTGTGAGGACTATGGTCCTGGTAGTTTCCTGTCTGTGAACCTCATTGCATTGTGGGAAATAACAGCTGTTTCCAACTGCAAAAAAAAGCAAGCAGCATCTCCTTCCACTGACATCACCTGCCAGCAGTAAAAATGTCACCATGTGATAAATGTCAGAATGTAAATCGGGGAGAGGAAAGACTTTACAATGGGCAAACACTGACTAAATCATTTATACATAATTATTGTAAAAATGAAGCATTTGTTTATTACATTATGTTCACTGGAGTTCATCTTTAAAGTGTACACGAGGTGACATGTGACATGGGCCCATATGCAATTTACTTTTTCTCCTAAGTTTTCTCCTAGGTGATATTTTGACTTGACAATAAAATGCCTTTTAAGCCACCAGCAAGCAAGAAATGATGGAATATAATTTTGACATTGATTTTTCACCTACTTTCTGGTACTTTTTTTAATGGCAAAGTGCTAAAAAAAAATATTTTAAAGAGAAGATGAAAAATGATCTCATAGGAGATAACTCAGGAGAGAAAGTTAATTGCATATGAGATAAACATGTGTATGTACAGTGCAAAACATATTAATAACCATACTTTTTATCTTTTTTTTTAAATTTTGCTGCTTGAAAGAGTTAATCTTCAGGCATGCACGTGGCAGCTTCTGTCTTGTAGGTACCTTGTAGGGAATGTAGTAAACCTCAGTGATAAGCAAATTACAGCCATAAAAGTGTTCCTGGCAGAATACAACTTCTGAGGACAGGGGAGAGATAGAAAAAGGTCAACAGTTCATGTATTTTAAGTAACTCTGGGACACTTCATAGACTGCACTTGTGCAAACCGTTCCATCTACTTTGTAAATGTTTAAATATAAAATGAAACCATGTGATGTCTAAAAAAAAAGTCATTTTTAGGAGTAGTAGGATAAAAACAATTGTTTTTCTTAGCAGTTTATTTTCACCTCAGGTTCACTTTAACAACAACAAAATGAAATATTAGTTTTAGCTAGAGTTGTTCATTAACGGTGATCATTTCTATGCAAAATTTCTCATTGTCAAATGTATCGGGAAGAAGTCAAATTTGTCCTTTTCAAATCAGTACTGACTTGCTGTGAAAAACAGATAGCTCAAGAGTTTTCCAGGCCGTCTGCTTTCATACCTCATAGTTGGCTGCACAAAAAGGCTATAAACACATTCCATTCTCCTTTTGGGAGGTCATCTGGGTTATGGGGTCTTTAGATTGAAGGTCATTCAGCCACTGCACACTGCAGGCTGGATAGAGAAGGCTTTCAGAGTACACATAACTGAACAAGCCAATAGCTAAATTGTATTGCATTTCATCACAAATGCTCCAGCCAATCCCAACCAGTGAAGTCAACGGCAACAGTTTGTGACCAGAAACAAATGCTGTTTATTCCTTGGACGGGATTAAGTCCAGAAGGAAAAACAAAAAATGATTTATGATGGCACCATAGCAACAGGATAGATTAATAACAAAATGCAGAAAATGCAGACTCGGGTTATATACCTCATTTTAGCACTGCTCTTTTCCCAGCCTTGCGAATAATGGCTGCATCGTTCCCACCAACGTGAAGCATGTCTGGGGATTTATGTGGAGAAAAAAACCTGGGCCATACTACCAGTCACAATAGGGACAAAAATCCCTGATATCTCTAGTAAAATCCCCTGCACACACTAGATTTGCCTCTAGAGATGAGAATTATTGATCATTTCTGATGAAAATCTGTACGGCTGTCACACGACTTTGATCAAGGACACCTGAATTGAGAAGAATATGGAGGCTGCCATATTTATTTCCATTTGAACAATACCAGTTCCCTGGCTATTCTGTTGATATTTCTGGTATCAATAGTGTCTGAATCACACACCTGAAACAAGCACAGCTAATCTTGCCTGATTTTTGTCAGAGGATCAACAGGACAGCCAGTGCCTGCCAGCGGATCCAACGCTTTGGCCGCTGGTACACTGATCATGTGACTGAGGCCTGCGTCTGGCAAGTGTCAGGTAAGATAGTGGCCGCAGTGTCTCCAGAATGAGGATGCAGCACTTGGTGTGTGTCCATGGTGACCAGTGTGCAGGTCACATGACTGAGGGCCCTTTCACACCGGGGTGGTGTGGTATTTTTACAGCACCCCACCTCCTCTATGGAGACTTTCATACTGCCACGTTACAGCGCAACGCAACGGAATTGACGGTTTGGCTGCATCCTCGACGTAGGTCCAGAACTACATTACCGTGGGTCTTCTGCGGCGACTAGTGGTGATCTGCGTCGGTCCAGAAGTCATGTTAGTCTATGGTGACGCAGGGATATTTAAAAAAAAAAAGTACAGAGGCGACGTCGCGGTGAGCATGTGCAGAAGCCTATTTTCTGCATATCACTAAGCAGGAAGTGACCGCAAGCACGAATCACTTCCTGTTTGGCCCAATGCCAGATAGGGAATACCGTGTAGTAACGCGGTATTCCCCCAAGACTTGTTTCTGGTGGTCCGATGCCGTGCGGCGAAAGTGACGCACACCGCATCGCTGACGCCAGTTTACAGTGTGCCCGGCAGTGTTGGGTAAGATGGCGGCTGCGGTGTCACTCTGAACAGGCATGCAGTCCTGATGTTTCTGACTGAAGTCCGATTGGATTAGATATTGTTTTATAATTCAAGCCATACTGATTCATTCTATCCTGGTTCATTTTTCTTCATATTAACATTTTAAAATTAGTAATATATTAATTTAAAGGATGGGAATAATGTTTAAAGTCAATCAAACACATTTTTGGTAGAAATATATATATATTTACATAGAAAGAGGGACAAACGAGTAGGGAAGAGGGACAGGGCTCCCAAAGAGTGACTGTCCCTCTGAAAGAGGGACAGTTGGGAGCTATGACAATGGCAGGCACTGACATGGGCGCAGATGGAGGACACAGCAACTCAAGCATTTTATTATAGAGGATAAGAGAAATGATAGAGGATCAACTGTTGGATTTGTAACACTAGTATCCTATTTAAAGGACCACTGCAACCAATAAAAGCTAAGTTAAACTTAAGTTAAAATCTGACAGAACCAACAGGTTTTGGACTACTCTATCTCCTCATAGGGGATTCTCAGTTTTCTTTGTTTTCAAAAGCATTTCCTGAATGGCAGTTGCTATGTCTAACTGCCAAAATAGTGTGCAAGTGAGTAGAGAGGCTGGCTGGTATCTTACTATTTTGGCAGTTAGACTTTACAACTGCCATCCATTGAATGCTTTCGAAAACAAGGATATGCAAGAGAATTCCGCTTGAGGAGACGGACTAGTCCAAAACCTGTTGGATCTCGATTTTAACTGCATACATTTTTTTTTGCTACAGTGGTCCTTTAATGATCCGAGACAGTGTTAAATCAGTGTAGTCAAGCATGATGTTTTAGGCTGTCTGCCCTTTTCCGAGACCCACTTGACAGACACTTGAGGAAAGGCAGACAGCTCTTATGACAGGGGTGAGTCAGGATGTGTTTACCTTTTTAAAAAAATGTCATCATGCATTTAGTTATTTGTCCACTTTGGCCATGCTGTTACACATAAGGAGAAGTTGGCGCTATATATATATATATATATATATATATATGTCAGTATAAACACAAATATAAATGAGTCAGTGCGAAACTAAATTTGTATATGTTTAGCCTATTCCGGACCACAATAGTTGAAATCTACATCCTCTTTATGGCCGCTTACTTCTGACAGGACGTAGATTTCAACATCGCAGCTGTGCGTTCTTGCTGCTCTGCACCCGCCCTGCCGTCTCTCTGATGGCAGAGCTCTGTGAACCGGTCAGAAGCAGATTTAATTGGCTCTTGAGTACGTCATCACTGTGAGCTGATCTCATTGGCTCAAATTGATCATAGGGTCAAGAGCAGGGCTGTGGAGTCAGTACAAAAATCCACCGACTCCGACGGTTAGGATTCCACCGACTCCGATTCCTCTAATTTGCATATTACAATCTTGTTGATTAAAAGTATTTAACATGAAATGCATCTCTTAACTGCCAACGCTTAGGAATTTTAAAAGACAACTTAAGTAAGAGGGATATGGAGGCTGCCATATTTATTCCCTTTAAACAATACCAGTTAACTGGATATCCAGTGGATCTTCGTCCTCTAATACTTTTAGTCATAGACTAAAACTAGTCCTTGGAAAGAGTACTTGTAGAAGGAACAGACAGGAAGAACGAGCATATATCAGGCCCTAGGCAATGTGACTGTGGGTACATGTAAGAGAGTGATGTGCAGGTACTCTGCAGGGGAATGAGGGGATTATTCCTCTATTACACATTCTTCACGTACAATCTGAACCAGGTTTATGGGTGATAGACAACACCTCTGTGTTCAATGTGCACAACATTCTCAGTGGATTCCCTGCAGCGCTATGGGGAGTGCATATGCAGAGGATAGTACTACTGTGTAACAAAGTAAACCTGAAACAGATTAAAGTTTTATACATACCTGGGGCTTCCTCCAGCCACCTTCAGGATAATCGGTCCCTCGCTGTCCTCCTCCGCCATTTGTATCTTCTGCTATGGGTCCAGGTACTTGAGCCAGCCGGGCGTAGTGCGCATGCACACACTCTGCCGCCGGGAGCATACTACACCTGCGCAGCACTATTGCGCAGGTGCATAATGCTCCTGGCTGTGGGAGCGGCACACGGCCGGGCTGGCTGAATTACCAGGACTCATAGCAGAAGATCCAGGTGGCGGAGGAGGACAGCGAGGGACTGATTAGCCTGAAGGGGGCTGTAGGAAGCCCCAGGTATGTATAACACTTTTCTTTTCATCCATCTCAGGTACCCTTTAATTCATAGTCATCAAACCAAATTTTAACATATCAAATTATTTGATTTCATGAGCAAAGGGAGTGCATAAACCAGCATCAGCGCAGAATTATTTCCATCTCATTGATCATCTCTATTAGTGACACAGCTATACATCAGGCTTTATTCTTACTGCATAGATGTTATTTAGTATATATGTTACGGCCAGAACCCGAAGTTTGGCCACTTCTAGTTCTGGCCGGCCACTTCGGGTTCTGGCCGGCCAATTCGCGAAGTGCCCGCTGCGCTGCGGCCAATGTTAGAAACGGATCGTTTACTCTGATATGAATGTATCTTCTGGCCGCAGCGCAGCGGCCAAACGTATTAATTTGTTGCAATTTTAAGCCGGCGGCAATGTAACGATTCAAGCCGCCGGCTTTTTCATCTGCCTCATCTCCCTCCCTCTCTTTCTTATGGCCAGCCGGCGGGGGGGGGGGGGCCACGCGAGTCCCCCCGGGAGTCGTTCGTCGCAGCAGGGGCAGCAGAGCGGGGAGGCTGCAGACATTGCTTCTGCCAGCACCCGCTCTGCAAGAACGGCAGGCTTCCCTGCCGCGACGAACGACTCCGGAGGGACACGCCTGTCCCCGCCCGGCTGCCCATAAGAAAGAGAGGGAGAGAGATGAGGCAGATGAAAAAGCCGGCGGCTTGAATCGTTACATTGCCGCCGGCTTAAAATTGCAACAAATTAATACGTTTGGCCGCTGCGCTGCGGCCAGAAGATACATTCATATCAGAGTAAACGATCCGTTTCTAACATTGGCCGCAGCGCAGCGGGCACTTCGCGAATTGGCCGGCCAGAACCCGAAGTGGCCGGCCAGAACTAGAAGTGGCCAAACTTCGGGTTCTGGCCGTAACATATATAAGAGATTCCTGGGTACACATCATATATTCAGTCACAATCAGATATGTATATCTGACTTTAAAAATACAGGGACTGCTTTATTGAAGCAGCACAAGTAACTATTTTTTGATTTGTTTTATTTCATTTTTGTGGACTAAGCAGAGCTATTACTATATATAAATTATTTATGATGACTATTATCTGAGAAATAAAACATTTTATCATATTTTCTATTTTAATTACAGTTTAAATTCATTAGGAGTCAGTCGGTGCATTTTTTCCCAACTCCGGGTACCCAAAAATTGCACCGCCTCCGACTCCACAGCCCTGGTCAGGACCCAATAAAATCAGCTCGTGAGCGGTTCACAGAGCTCTGCCGTCATAGAGACCGCAGGGCAAGTGAGCCGCGGCGGGTGCAGAGCAGCGAGGACGTGCAGCGGCGACGTTGAAATCTACGTCCTGTCTGCAGCGCCCACAAACGGGACAAAGATTTAAACTACCGTGGTCTGAAACAGTTGCGCTAAAGGGGCTGCAGCTGGCTGATCAATAGCTATAAGGGCGCAGTGTGGCACCCAAATTAGCTGTCTCTACAACAAAATCGCCCAAAATTTTGGTTTGATCAAGCAGTGGATTTTATATTGTATAAAGCAGTAAAAACATTTATTTTTTTTTATATCAGATGTGTGCTTTCTATGTGATTTTTATGATGTAAAGGAAGAGGAAGGCAATTATCAATTGTTCCCATAAACAGGTGGATTAGGGCATTTTTCTCTTTTCCGATTTGATCATGAAATCCAACATTCGGATTGATTACTTTTGTTCCAATCGACCAGAGAATTGTTGTACATCGATTTTCACCACACACTGCAGTTTTCTGTACAATTCGATCTTCAAAATCGAGTGGAAAGATTGCATCTCATGAAAAAATTGTACCGTTAATGGACACAAAGTGGCAGATAAATCCTGATCAGATCATACTGAATATTGCTGATATGAAAGGCTATTAATTGATTGCTGCTTCCCTATTAGTGTATATGGTTGGTTATTAGGCTGTACTCCCACCCATTCTGCTCTTCAGAGCCGCCATTTTCCTCCCCCATTGACACCCCGAGAAGATGGCCCTAGGGAGGACTGCAGCTCAAGATGTAGGTCAGCATGCTGGGCACCGCTAATACATCCTGTATCTGTGACGTGCCCTGTCCGGTAACTGGCACAGCAATACATGGGATGCGGATGGAGAGAGACACCTACTCCCGCGCTCCCCCTGTCAGCCCTGACATGAACGCGCAGGCAGCGGGGACGCGCTAATAACTGTTTTAACCCTAGAATGCGCGTTCACGACTCCCGCAGCCTGTGTGAGCCGCTATCCGGCTGGGCGCGTCCCCGGCTCTGCAGCAATAGTAACGATTGGCACTCGTGGTGTACGCCCCGCCCTCCTGCGCAGGGCAGTCCTCCACTAGCCTTGACCGCGCTCAGGAGCCACGCCCACGCCCCGAAGGGATAGGCTGTGCCAATCGAATGGCAACGCCTATTTTGTCAGAACGAAGGCAGTGATAGGCTGGTTGTGGGCACGCCCCTACTGTGCCGTGCCGGGGAATTGCTCGCTGGTGCTGCGGCAGCGTCAGTTCGGAGATCGGCCGGCGGGGACGTAGTGGTCCAGGCTGCTATTTTTGGTCACAGAGTGCACCGCAGCGCCGGGACTCATCGCCTCAGCCTCCCTCCCCCCCGCCATCTCCAGCATCAGACATGGCCAAGGAGGAAAACAAGAGCGCGGAGCAGAACCCCTCCGAATGGAAGCAGTTCATCTACAACCCGCGGAGTGGAGAGATCTTGGGCCGCACGGCCAGCAGTTGGGGTAAGCAGCCGTCATTCATACGGGCGGTGTGGGGAGACATGTGACAGGACAGCCCCGGGGCACATGCTTACTGCCCTGCATGTGTGTTCCTGCCAGACCTCTCACCACCAGAGCTCTCCATCCAGCTCATTGATTCCTCTGCTCAGCCATTCTGCATGATGGATGCTCATCTGATTCCTCCTATCAGGCGGCTTCTTAAAGGGCGAATCCTCCCCAAACTGATACATAGCTCCTGGGTAGATTGAATGAGCCCCTAGCATGTTCTGATCAGGTTTCCGTTTGGTTTTCCGATTGATTTTGTACAGAAGTGATTGGAAAAACCGTCAGAAGCCTGATCGGACCTGTCGGAAATGATCGATTTGACCCGTAGATCTGATTGGAAATTGCATGATGTGCACCAGGCATAATGCTGGGCATACACGGCTTGACTTTGCTGCTCGATTCTCCTGCTCGATCGTTTCGCTGCTCGATTTCCGCAGTCAATTCTCTTATTTTCTGCTCCTTTTTCTTATCTTTTCCATTCACTTTAATTTGGGATCGAGTGACGAAACGATCGGGTGGGAGATCGGACATGTCGGAAATGATCTATTGAGACATCTTAATGGCTCAAATTCGAGCCATTTATTTCCAGTATTAGGTGCTCTGGTGATAAGATCTAAGCACCTGAGTCCCCAGGGCCAACTACCTTGGCCAATAATGGAGATCTGGTTTGCCACTGCTGGTTATAAAGACTGCAGCAGATGAGTTTAACATTTTATTAATTAGATTCTGCTATGCTAGGAACTAGGGTGAAAGGACCATGTTGCTGTAATCGCTCATGTATGAGTGATACTGGTGGTCAAACTGGATTACCAGCATCTGCAACATGACAAATCAGTTTTCAGTGGACTGGCCCTTTTAAGCAATCCATATACAGCACATTTTTGGTACTTGAGCATTAGCAAATAACTCTACTTCTCTGTAGATGTTTGGTTTACAAAAACCACTATTTGTATGGAATTCCAGCTTCTTGAATGGGATTAATCAGATTTGGAAACAAATGGTTAACGGACAGCTTTCCAAATCTGATTAGTCCTACACAAAGATCTGTGTCTTTTAATTGTTTAAAAATGGGAGTTTCAGATCCCATCTTTGATGTGTAAAAATCACCTTCAAGTTGATGGTTGGAAATAGTTGTTAGAAAACTTTTTATTTATCCTCTGTCAGGCTTGGGCAGTGTATGGTGTTATCAGCAAAATCCCAGAAAATTAAAGGTGTGTTTTTTAGGCTGTGAAAGTGGTCATCAGTATTTATGAATATTGGCCAATTTATAATGTCTTGCATCCATTTGTTACCTTGGGGGATACTGTATTACCCCCATGTAGGTGGATGCAGTATTGCACCATGTCTGCCTGCTGTTGGCAGCTGAGCTGGTAGGATGCAGATGTGGCCGGTGTTGCTAACCTTCAGCTAAGCTTCCAATCTAGAGACAGAGGTTATCCTGTAGGAGAGTGGTGGGGGTAGTGATGCAGAATTATGCCTTGCTGGAGGAAGGTGATAAGAGAATGCTAACACTAGCATTTTCAGTTTGATGCCGGGACACTTGTCCTGGATGGAATTCACGGCTCTGTTAAGTAACGATCAGACTCATGATTTATAAGGACATATCACATAACTGTAATTTTATCTTGCCAAGCGTGTGTGTTTGATGGTGATGTGAGAAGGATCAATGAAGGTAGCATGTCTGTAAATTAGGGACCTCTGGTGGACAAGAGATGGAATTAGTTGTAGCTAATGGAGTCTTATCTAATGGTGAGGATTCCCAAAGATGGCAGATTACAGCTCTTGAGTCGTTGATAGGGAATGTGCAAACGGTATAGGGAGAGGATGTCCTTCAACATGGATAAAAATATGGCAATCGATTCGGTAGATTACCTTTTTAATTAGGTGTGTATCAAGTCATTTAGTCAAGGTGTGGCCGCAAAGGTAGCCAAGCACTATATACAGGGCGAGCCTATAGATTGTCTTTTTGCAGCTAACATCCTGTGTTGTGATAATGGACTTTTGTCAAGGGCAGGTGTTTACATAGTGGCATTGATATGAACTGCTTGTGTATTTTATTAATGGCTGTGGTGGATTGTAGCATCTCCGTGCCTTAAAAATGGGTCAGTAACTGCTGCTTAGCGATGGCTTGGGATGCAGGAGCCTGCTAAGAGTTCACCATTTTGTGCTAGATGCTTTGCTTTATGTGTGGTGATGATGTTGCTGTGAGCGATTACACTGTGTCACATCCTTTATTTCTAGGGAAGGCTGGGAAAACATCTCCTATTATTAACCCCTTAGTGGCAGGGGTTAAATCGGCCGGCAATGGTGGGGAAGTCTCCATATCAGTGGTGTGACACATCTCCTGGTGGATGGGAGGAGGTGGGGGCTGCTTCTGAAGTCAGCCGCATTGGATGCTAAAAATAGCCCTGTGTGTGACTGTGGATGGGAGACATTGAGGGGGGCTACCATCTTATTGTACCCTGGCAGAAATCCACCCCCCCCAGCTACCACCTCCCCAGTCTCTCTAAATTCCCTGCCCCCGCCCCTTTTGTAAGGGAGGTGGGCTCTGATAGAGCAGGTCTGATGAGGCAGAAGACATAATTGGGGGGATTCTTTAAGCTCCTTGATGTGTTAGGTGAGACTGTCCTGATGCCTCCATTGCCTTGTTTGAGTAAATCTCTCATCATCCCAGAGATGGGGAAGGCGATGGGGGATGGTTTGTCATAGTCACAACTGCAGATAGGCTGAGAAGAACACAATCTGTTAACCCTTTCTCATGTTTGTAGCATGAAGATCTCCTCTATCACACTGCATCCTTTTGCCATCTTCTGTGTTGGTGTTATTTCCTTTTTGTCACTTTAGCATTTAGGTGGCGCAAAATGTTAACCACACTAACCCCCCCCCCCCAAATCTCTTTACTGATGGATTCAGTTGTGTCACATTCATGGGCACAGCCTCCCCAGTGCTCTGTTTCATGATCTGTTAATCCAGCTCATGCAGAAATACAATATTTGATTTGATAATGTATTGTGCGTGAAGTGACCATGAATCAGTGTTTACTCTTCTGCTCTTGGAATGAATGGATTATCGTCCTCTCCATGAAGGATTGTGTTCCTTATGTTGCATTAGTTTGCATGATGCGCAGTCCACAAGCCTACGGGACGTAAAGCTGTAAAGTTGCAGCCATGATGGTGCCCTGTGCGTAAATTACATCATAGATCGTACAGTTGCTACAGTCATGTGAATGAACCATGTATCAAGCAACCAGTATCTCCCTCTGTGCATATGTATATCTATAGGAAAAACAACCTTTTAGCCTATTGCATTGTTAGGGGGTGTGGTTACAAATAATGGAAGTTGGTGGTCTTTTTTTTTTTTTTTTTTTTTTTTTTTTCCATGTCTGCCAGTAGTGAAGATGATTGCATGTAGGCCGATTGTGGATCAAACAATATGAACAAATTACACAGCGAATATCAATCATTTCTTGCTTGCTCTCTTCATCTTTTTCTTCTCACTTTGCAGTGTATTGATTCATTTTTTTCCCCTTTTCACTAAAGTTCCTCTCTCTCTCTCTCTCTCTCTCTCTCTCTCTAATGCTTTGCTGTTAGCACAACATGCTGGATCTTGAAGTTCCTGGCAACTGGACTGTCCACAACCGTTGACTGTAGAATGTGTAAATACAGTGTTCTCCCCAGGCTCTTTCAGCCAGGTGCTCCACCCGGCTAGATTTGGTGACCACCCGGCTGTCATCGGCTCACCTCTTCACCTCCTCCTATGCTGTAAGCAGAGTTGCCCTGCATTTTCACCTCGCCCCACCCGGCTACTTTTTCATGCCACCCGGCTGGAAAAAAATTCTGGGGAGAATACTGTAAATGGATAAATGTGGGCTGATTTTTTTGTCAATTTGAATAATTTCCACAATTAACGGCGTTTGAATTACTTCTAAACACCTTTTCTGGATGTCCTCTCATAACCTAGATGGTGAAAGATCCATGTTTACCGTACTTTTGAAAAATCTTGGTTATCTGAAGCCAGTGTTGAAGCACATGCTAGATGAGTGTAGTGTAAAACAAATGTCGTAGTTTTACTCGACTGCTTGGGAACAATCACTGTACAGATGTCTCAGTCTTTGGAGTGGATAGATTCCAGAATGCAGATAGCCAAAGCACCTGTTTGTCTGACTTTTGGAACTTTTTTTTTTTTTTTTTCTTCCCCGTTAACCTGAATCCTAACCATTTCCTACAGTCAACTGGATTGCTCAGGCTGGCTCCTAAACCCTAAATTAAATTAATTTATTGTCCCTGGTAGTTATACACACATTAGGTCTAGGTAGAACAAGTCACAGGAGCCAAGGGACCTAGGTAATGGCCCTTAAGGGAACCAGAGGCCCCAGAAAGAAGATTTTATACATACCTGGGGCTTCCTCCAGCCCCATACGCACGGATCGCTCCCACGCCGCCCTCCTCCGCTTCCTGTATCCGGCGGTACCGGGTCCCGTAGTTTCGGCCAGTCGGCGGCAGCACGCGGACAATTGTCCGCATCACAGCGGCTCCCAGCATACTGCGCAGCCGCACGCGTAGGGGTATGGAGGGAGCCCCTGCTCATGCGGACATTTGGCCGCGTCCGCCGGAAGTGACTGGACCGGGTACCGGCGATCCAGGAAGCGGCGGATGGCGGCGTGGGAGCGATGCAGGCTTATGGGGCTGGAAGAAGCCCCAGGTATGTATAAAATCTTTTTTTCTTTTTAGGATTCCAGCGTCTCTGGTTCCCTTTAAATGTAGGTTGGCTCTTAATTCTTTTTAGGTTTTGTTTCCTGCTACCTCCTGGTTTGGGCAAACTGACTTCTACATTCAGAATATTTATCATACTTGTTTGCATGCAGCTGTCTGCCTTGCGCAATGAAACTGGGCATTTCTGGGTCATTTAGGGGGTTGATGATCAACATCGCGGTTATAGAGGGTTTAGCGTTCAATTATTAAAATAATGCTGAACTAGAATAGATCTGACCCATCTATAGATGCCTCTAAACTGCCCAGGTTTGCCAGGCCAGGAATGGATAAATCAATATAGAATTTAGGAGCAAGTTCCTTTCATAACAATTGGAGAAAAAAAACTAAATTTATTTTTTTTGTTTTTTTGTCAGCTGTAATTTCTAAGGAGCCTGGGCTACAGGTGCAGGGCGTCAGTCTCCAAATTATTATTGCGTATTGATGTAGCACTGATATGTTCTGCAGCACTTAGTGTATAGCTGTGTCCTTAGCTGCTCCGTGGATTGGCTCACAATCTAATCTAATAATTTTTGTGATTGGTTTAAATGACAAGTTTTACATGATCAGTGTATACAGTATGTTTGCCTTTAGGCTCTTTCTTATTGGTCTATTTTGTACTACACGTGGGGGTGTGTAACTCACTGTGGACTCTGCATTAGTGGGCAACGCTGTATATTGTTGGAGGTGACAACCAATGTCACGTGCTGCCTGCACTTGCACTGAATCGTGTGCAACTATCATGAATGGAACAAACACAAATCTAACGTGTGTGTAAAATGTAATAGTCAGGCTGTGTTTGTGCTTGGCAGTGTAAAGGTATCTATACATCTAGCTATTTTGGTGTCCAAGAGACATACCGTATCTCTTCTGATCGGAGAGAGATCTGTTGGCCGCCATAAACCGCGGGCCGCTTCCTGATCTATTTCGGCGTGAATTCTTGTGGGAATCGGCCCCGTGACATCGCCCCTGGTTGCTGTCCCCTGATGTCCTGCATTTGCGCCCAGCATGGTTGCCAGTGGTATAGCATGTGTGATGTCACGTATGCGCTCTTCGTACTATATGCCGGTGGTCATGTGGGGCCAGAATGCAGTGCACAGCTGCATAAACCCGATTGTGCCCAGTTTTTACCTTCGTGCGCAAGTGTTCTTTTTTTAATGTTACTGCGCAGGAGCGGTCTGTACTTGCACATGCGCTGTACGGTTGTGCTCGTACACAGCAGCAGTGTGGTTAAAGTGGATCCGAGGTGAACTTTTACTCATTGCATAATTGTGTTCCTTTCCTATTGTTTATAGGGCATTCCTCAAGCCAAATACTTTTTTGTTTTAATACTCTAATTCCCTATAAACTAAATAAACCACACCCACAGGTTTCAGAGAGCCTTGGCAGTAGCAAGGGCTCATGGGAGCTCAGTCTGGGCAGGAGGAGGAGGTGTTACTAGCCATTGAATTCAGAGGCAGAGGGAGGAGGGTGAATAGGTTTTTTTTTTTTTTTTTTTTTTTTTTTTTTTTTTTTTCCACAGGCTTAGTGATCAAGACACAGATGAGCCTGCCTCTTTGTAATGTTTACAAACAACATGGCTGCTGTCATTGTATCACAGGAAGAAATGATCATTTTCTATTAAAGCTGTTTGCAGCTAGATTTGCTGTGTAAACTATCTAAACTTTAGATAAGATATAGACAAGTTACTTGTTATAGTTAGTTTTTCATCTCGGATCCGCCTTAAGGACATGGGAATCGGCAAGTTTTGCGAGTTCTTTCGTTATGTGGGGGTTTTAAGGTCAATTTCTGTTCTATATCTTGTACTTACTGGATTGCAGATGATTGCCACCAGGGGGGAGATGGCTCAAATCTGTGCAAGCAATGAGCACAAAAAACATTAAGTATGTGGAGACTACATTGAACTACTTTCTGGTAAATTTTATCAGAACGCCATCTATTTTCACTGAAGTGTTTTCTCAAGGGACACTGGCTCATGGTCATGTGATCCAGGTTTGGACAGTACTGCTCTCCTCACAAGAGGCTGCTATTACTGGTTTTACTAGTTGAATGCTGTATGAATGCATTCAGCAGGAGCCATGTTGGACAGTAATTATATAGAATTAGAATTCTGAACAAATATGACCAGTTTGTGGTTTTAACCCCTTCACTATAAAGTGCATATGTTACATGTGCTGCTTGAACAGGACAGTTTCACCTCTGTATATTAAGAAATGATGGAAAATTAAACCAACCTTGAAGCAGTACCTGGTGATGCAACAAACTGTCCTTACAATAAAAATTACACACTAATCAGAAGATGGTTACTGTGTGAACTTCAAATCTGAATTTTCAGTAACATCCGATATCTGAGCACATCAGTGGAACCGAGAGCTGAGCACTTGTGCATTCCTATTGGTCCCTGAAGCTGTCTATTACATTGAAGGGCCAACATGAAATGTCATGTGGGAGGGATTTTTATCTTGGCAAGCTAAAGGGCTTGCTTATAACCAGCAAAACTGCAGTTCTAATTTGCATTTCACTATCCAGGTTCCAGGCAATATCTGTCAGACTAAGAACTGTTTTGGTTGATTATGTACATAGTCATGTGTGTATGTGGTTTTGTTTTCTTTTTATACCCATTATGTACATTATGTGCTCAGACTACGTTGATCAGTTTCATTTTATGATCCCGTAATGTTCTCAGACTAGTATAAGCGATTCTTTTCAGCCCTGTAGCAATGGAGTAAGGTGCCTCATTCCTTAGTTCTCTGATGTATGAAGAACCCCTAACCAGTGTACAGATGCACCACCCAAACCCTTCTCTTATATGGAGGAGGAGCATGAGGTATATTGCAACATGAACCAAAATAGTGGGTGGCCAAGTATTTTCCAACTTAAAGGGAACTTGAAGTGAGAGGAACACGCTGGCTGCCATCTTAATTCCCTTAAACACCAGTTGCCTGGCTTGCACATATCACATTTTTTTGGGACAATCACTGACCTATTTTACCACCTTTATGTAGTATGAGGGCCTACAGAATTTGAGTACTATGGACAAGTAGGTACAGAAGTCAGGCAACTGGCATTTTGTATTACAGAATGGAGATAGCAGCCTCCTGTATTCCTCACTTTAGGGTCCCTGTACCGTGTTTTTACTCACTCAACAAAATCAAGATTTACTTTTCAAGGTTATCATATTGTGTTGAAATGAGGATGCTTGTTTGGCACATCTTTAAAGAGTAACCGTAACCAAAAATCGAAATTCATCCCAATTGGTAGCTGATGCCCCCTTTCCCATGATAAATCTTTTCCTTTTCACAAACTGATCATCAGGGGGGAAAAGCAAGTGGCAGCTACTTCCACTGACATCACCTGCCAGCAGTAAAAATGTTACCATGTGATAAATGTCAGAATGTCAATCAGGGAGAGGAAAGGTTTTAAATGGGCAAACACAGACTAAATCATTTATACATAATTGTAAAAATTAAGCACTTTATTTCATTATTTTCACTGGAGTTCCTCTAAAAAAAATCATCCAGACACGCCACAGATTTATTAATATAGGTAAAATGCTTTGACCCTTTCTTGGATTGTGCAGTGCACCTGTGTCCCTACATAGGTCTTGCTAGATGAAGGAAATTTTGGAAAGGGCTCTGGTTTCCCAGCGATTCGTTGGCTATGTGATCTGATTTATACTTTGCTTGAGATCGCTGCTGGGTAGGCCCTGCTGTTGTCTCTCCACTTCATACTAGCTACATCAGCGGTGAATTCATAGCTCCCGGGAGTGCCATGGCACTTAGCTTCTCCCATGGGAGGCATGAATTAAGAGCCAGACGCTACTGCTATGAAGAGGAAAGTCTGCAGAGGGGCCGGACCAGCAGTGACCCCCTGGGGTGAGCATTAAATCACTCTATGCAGATGACACAGTTGATGAACAAGAAGATCCCTTCCTCCATTTCTCTTGCCCCTTTTTAGATGGGTATTTGAATATGTATAGGCTATAAGATCACTACAGGCTTGGGCAAACCCAAGGCGAAGTACATGGTTGGGGTTATTGTCACTCGATCATTTTAAGTGAGGAGTTCCAACACACTGATACAAACTCATCAAAGGCTGTTCTTGGCTTTCTGCTGAGCAGCCTTCTCTGCCTTGGGGAAGGAATTTGGGCTCAAGCTGCACTGAAACCAATAATGGCAGTGGCCACAGACTTCAGCGATCACAAACAATAATTTGACACTGTCTGTCTTTAGAAAGTGGAAATAACACCTCATTTGGGACTATAAAAATGTGTGCAGTTATTCTTTAACCTCTTCTAGACCTTGATAAATACACCCTTTTTATGTCCTGTTGTTCCTGTCAGAGCGTAGATTTCAATCATCCCCGCCATTCCCACCGCTGTCTGTCGCTGCACTTGCTCGCTCTGCTGTCCCGCTAACAGCAGGGCTTCTGCGTATTGGTCCTAACCCTGTGATTGCTGAAAGCCAATCACCACAATCGCTGCTCTTTAAAAGGTCACTGACGGCTCTGGTTGTAAAGGAGCCAGAGCCGTCTGGTCTGCAAGGGATGAAGAGGCTCTGTAGTGACCAATAGTAGAATGCAGAAACACTACTTATATCTATATATTGAATGAAGCCTTACCTTCAGTGATGTGTTGCCTAGGCTGATAAGCTGTGTGGAATTCTCACCTCCCAGGTGAGACCGGGTATATTTTGTACTGGCTCCGGACGCGCTAAACTTTCCGCAGACATCACCTTACAGCAGTAAAGATGTTGCCCGCTGTGATAAATCTTAGAAAGTAAATTGGGGTGAGCGAACATGGACTGCACATTACATCATTCATAAATGAATATTGTAAATACAGTAGTCAATTGTGTCTGTGAACCCATTTTTATTTCCCTTTTCTGATCAGAAGCAGTTCATAGGGTGGCTACAGAATGTTTGCACCCTTATCTCAGCCTGCCTCCTGCAGAATATTGCCAGACTCATGCTGAGGAGGTTCAGCATTCTTCACAAGTGAGAGCCGGTCAGAGCAAGTGACACTTCCCTGTGTTTTGTAGGTTTTATTCGAGATTGCAGGATTACTTAAAGAAAGTTGTGTTTTGTGCTGATATTGAACAAGTGGGAGTGTTGATCTGTACTTTAAACACACACAGTCTAAAGGTAGCCAAAAAATGCTGGTTTAGGCTGTTGCCTCCAGTCAGATCCAGTTTTAGGCAGCCTGACAGTCAGATATGACAAGTCTGGATTTTGGATGGAGAGGTTAATTTCAGCATGGACCCCCAGGTGAGGTAATTGTTAGTTTAAAAGGCAGGTCATAAAGAAGTGATGTTATATTCGGCATTGGCATGTGAATCTGATTACTGTTCACTGGGGAGTTTAGACGGAACAGACAAGAATTAAGGTGGCCACACACGATAAAACTGATCCAATTTTATGGAAATTCGATAAACGATCAGATCTCCCGGAAAAAAAATCTAAAGCTGTTTTTTTTTTTTTTTTTTTTATCAATCCGGAATGCCAGATATTTGTTTTCTTCAGTCATTCTAAAGGTGGTGTGTGTGTGTGTGTGTGTGTGTGTGTGTGTGTGTGTGTGTGTGTGTGTGTGTGTGTGTGTGTGTGTGTGTGTGTGTGTGTGTGTGTGTTAGATCTGCCAGCAGTAAAAATGTCACCATGTGATGTTAGGGAGAGGAAAGCTTTTACAATGGGCAAACACTAACTAAATTATTGATAATTATTGTAAAAATGAAGCAATTTTTTTTTTCATTACATTGTTTTCACTGGAGTTCTTTTTTAACCTCCTTCATAAAGGGGAACTGAAGAGGGGTATATGGAGGCTGCCATGTTTATTTCCTTTTTAAGCAATACCAGTTGCCTGGCAGCCCTGCTGATTATTATTAGCCATAGCCCCTGAACAAGCATGCAGCAGATCAGGTGTTTCAGACTTTAAGCCTAATCTACACGCGTAGATGAGGCTGTGATCCGGCGGCTCGATTAGCCGCCGGATCGCCTCTTCCGCGTACCCCGCATTCGATTTCCCGCTCGGCGCCGCTTATCTTCCGCTCGATTCCCTGCCATTGTCCCCTTGCGGGGAGCGAGCAGGGAATTGGCGGAAGCAAGATCCGTCCTGTTGGATCTTATCAATCGAGCCGCATCGGCGTCTCGATAAGGAGCATCGCGGCCGCATCTACGTGTGTAGATGTGGTTTTAACCACTTTACCCCCGCGCGTACGTATTTCTCCGCCCCTTTTTCCATCCTTTAAAAACCAGGGACGGAGAAACACGTACTTTCCGCGTTCCCGACGCTGTCCGCGCTCCCGCTCGTAAACACGCCGCCCGCCGCTAGTAAAACCGCCGCCGCCCGCTCGCCCGGAGATCAATGAACGGGAAAATCCATTCCCGTTCGTTGATCTAAGCCCCACAATGACCCGCTGCTCTCCTATGGGCAGCGCGATCATTGTGAGAAGAAACTCACGTGTCCAGCCTCCTTATTCTTCCTCCAAGCTTCCGGAAGGAGGCTTGGAGGTCGCAATAAAGCAAAAAGTTACTGTGGCCATCTTGTGGCCAAATAGTAAACTACACCCTACACATTTTTCACATACAAATAAATGACTTTTACACAAAAAATTAACTCATTACCTCCCACACTCCCCATTTTTTTTTTTTTTTGTAATTAAAAAAAAATTCAAAAATTTACAATTAAAAAAAATACATAATTAGTTACCTTAGGGACTGAACTTTTTAAATATTTAAGTCAAGAGGGTATAACACTGTTACTTTATAAACTATGGGCTTGTAATTAGGGATGGACGCAAAACTGAAAAAAATGCACCTTTATTTCCAAATGAAATATTGGCGCCAAACATTGTGATAGGGACATAATTTAAACGGTTTTATAACCGGGACAAAAGGGCACATAAATTTCATGGGTTTTAATTACAGTAGCATGCATTATTTAAAAACTATAATGGCCGAAAACTGAAAAATAATTTTTTTTTTCCCCACATTTTTCCTATTTTCCCATTAAACACATTTAGAAAAAAATAATTCTTGGCATATTGTCCCACCTAAAGAAAGCCTAATTGGTGGCGGAAAAAACAAGATATAGTTCATTTCATTGCGATAAGTAATGATAAAGTTATAGACGAATGAATGGAAGGAGCGCTGAAAGGTGAAAATTGCTCTGGTGGTCAGGGGGTAAAACCCCTCAGTGGTGAAGTGGTTAAAGTCAGATCTGTTTCTGGTGTTATTCAGATACTACTGCAGAGAAATAGACCAGCAGGGCTGCCAGGCAACTGGTATTGATTAAAAGGAAATAAATATGGCAGCCTCCGTATACCTCTTACTTCAGTTCCCCTTTAAAGAGAACCTGTGTCCAATGGTGTGTGAAGTGAGATTTTTCTCCTGCACTTTCCTTTCTCGCTAAACGCCTCCTCAACTGTCACAAAGCCGGCAACACTAATCCTGTGGCCGGCATCACATGACTAGAGATGGTGATAGCTGATCTGTAAGAAGCTTGGGGAAGAAAGAAGTAGCGGCACAATTTACAAACCAGGCCTCAACCACATGTCATAAATGGGCACAGATGCACTTTACCCGTAACCCATTTCTGATGCTTCCCCTTGTCAAAGCGGACCTGAACTCAGAGCTTCCTCTCTGCTCTAAAAGATATGCAACAGCATAACTTTTAAAGAAAACATTACTTTGTTACAGCTGATGCAAATCCTGCAGTGTCTACTTCCTGCTTTCATGAAAGCAGACATAGGGTTAACATCCTGTGTTTACAAATTAGCTGCTCTGTCGAGGCAGCCAGCTGGCAAAGCTGAGAGATCAAATTGCAGTTGTAAGTTGCTCTGTACACACGCTAGACCTCTGGTGGACAAACTATTATCGGCGAAAGAATGGCGTCTGATGGAAATATGACACGTGGCAACACTTGCCTGTTCAGCATGCGCCTTCCTGTTCTTTATTCTATCTTCACCCTTTTGCCTCCTCCTTTCCATGACCTAGCACATGCCACTGGGTTATAGAGAACGGGCACTGGTGAGTATAAAGACAGGAAGGAGCGTTGCCAGATGAACACTTGCATGAGCTCCTATTGGCTAGCTAGGTTGGGTGGGTTAAGGGGGGGAGGGGGTGACCTGGCACCGGCCTTACAGTAATGTTCATTTGGTCCATAAAATGCAGGCGTTCCATCCCCCTCCAAAAGGGGGACAGTACATCCCATGGAGCAAAAACTATAGTAAATAAATAGGAAAATGGCTGACTTCAAGGAGGATGATAAACAATTGAGTATATGCAAGGTTCAGCTCTTTACTGTAGATCTTCTTTACAATGACAAATGAACTTTTCACACACAATGAATGCTTAAAGGACAACTAAAGCGACAGGGAGATGGAGGCTGCCATATTTATTTTCTTTTAGGGCCCGTTTCCACTAGGGCGGTTTCGCCGGCGATTCTGCAGAGTTTCCCCGCACATCATTCGCACGGGGAAACTCTGCCATAGGGGATGACGGCGCCGCGGCGGAATCGCTTGCGGGAGCGATTCGCCCGGAACCCCCCGCAGATTTCGCCACGGAGGCTGCGAATCCCATAGCCGTGCATGGCACGGCTCATGGGATTCGCCTGCGATCCCGCCCACCGGCTCAGTGCTGTGTGTGTCTGCTAGACGCACCCCGCACTAGTGGAGACGAGCCCTTAAGCAATACCAGTTGCTTGGCCTCTGTCTCTTACACTTTTAGGTATAGTCCCTGAACAAGCATGCAGCAGATCAGGGGTTTCTGACATGATAAGCTGTGTGCTTGTTTCAGGTTTATGATTCAGGCATTACTGCAGCCAAATGGACCAGCAGGGCTGCCAGGCAACTGGTATTGTTTAAAAAGAAATACATATGGCAGCCTCCATATCTCTCTCAGTTCAGTTGTCCTTTAACAACTAAAACACCCCCCCCCCCCCCCCTCTTCTGTTTTTGCCCTTCTAGTCTCTTTTCAAAGCCAGTCCATCTGCTCCTTTTCCTGAATATGAGGCGGTACACAATGCGAATTGGACCTTGTCACCCTCCTTAATGTGTAAATAAATATTTTTCATGGTTTTCTCTTATGTTTTCTAAAAGCAAATGAGTGGCAGAAGGCAGAAGCACTGACTCAGCTTATCAGTAAAGTGGCCACATCAGGAGTGACACTGACTTCAGACCAGAACATCTTCTGGATAACTAGACTTCAAGCCACCCATGTGTGAGAATAGTGCACATAAGGTTTCCTTTCCTTATTTCAAATCCTTAAAGCCCAAGTCCAGGATTCTTTTTAACTTTTGTATAGTGTCAGGTTTTTATTGCTCTCCTCTTTCTGTGAACATTTCCATAATATCCTGTCCAAACAGGATGTGAGGAATCTGAGTGTCAGTTGGCAACAAATAAAGCAATTTTACAGAGTAGGGAAAAGTGAGACAGCCGAGGCTAAAACTTGTCAAAATCCCTTGCATTTATCTGCATGCAAATTCGCATTACAACTTATAACCTATGTAAATCAATAGGATCATTCACACTAAATGCAGATTTGCATGCAGGGAATTAAGCTTTGAAGCAGTGTAGCATAACATTGTGCAGTGTGTGTGTTTTCTCGAGGGCTGTAGAGTCGGTACAAAAAACTTCCAACTCCTCAGTTGATTAAACCTCTGACTCCAGGTATCCAAAATGACTCCTTAGTATAGTACTTAACAGGGCTGTAGAGTTGGTGCAAAAATCATCCGACTCCTTCGTGTTCGAAACCACCGACTCCAGGTACCCAAAATTGCTCCGACTTCTTCGACTCCACAGCCTCACTGACCATCAGTAAAACGTTGTGACAGAATGTGCGTGTTGTAATGCCAATCAAATCGCATAGTGTCTGAAAAATTGTGTGTGTGTGACCTGGACATTTTTTTATTTTTTATTTTTTTTTTGTTATCCATCATTTCCTCCACCTGGGACTTTAAGCTGTCACATGAAAGCCACACAGCTCCATGGAGGTCTTACTGGCACAGTGTATAAATATGGAATACTTGTCATAAATTGTACCCACCACATGCTACGTTAAGCTGGGCCCATTTGCCTGCTGTCACTATTTCCAGACATGGCATATTGATGACCGGGTAAGGGGGTATTGGTCTTCAATTAACCTTGAACAGCTTTTTCTGTGAGACGCCTCCAGCCCAGAGCTCCATGTGTGGGAAGTATTTGTGCTTGTTTGCCTATAGCAGTGAGTCCTATATTATTTTTTTTAAATTCGTTTTACAAATGTGCAATGGTAAATGCCAGACCTGAAACATGACAGATATTTCAGGGGAACCAACAATCCCATTTACACAAAAATGGGACACGGACTTGCTATTCTTCCTGTCAGCCAGTGAGCCTGAAAACAGGAACTAAGCACAGTAACTGGGGTCTTTACATGATGCACAGTGAGGGAAGGGGTTTTGTTGTGAAGCGCCATATAATTCAGGTCATTTTGTGTGAATTTTCCATGGTCAGGTTGTTGGCCAGTAGGGATGAGCCTTTGAATTTGGAACAGCATTCCAAATGTCTTGGACCATAATGTTTACATAAGTGGACCGTGGCGGGGTGGTTAACTTTTGTCGCTGCCTCTGGCTGCTGCGCTCCACGTCCTGTTTCAGCTTTCCGCTACTTCCTCCTTCACAGCCGGAAGGAGGGATCATTGGAGGTCTGGAGAAGGGACGTGGAGCGCAGCAGCAAACACTTCAAACCCTAAATTCATGTAAAAATAACCATGGTGATGCGCTTTAAATCCTATGGGAGAAAAGCGCTTTACAAATGTTATTGTATTGTGATGTACAGTAATTTGCGTTTATTAATAGCGAGGAGGTGCGTGTGCCTTGCTTGGCTGTACTTTTTTTTTCATTGCCCTTTTTCGCCCTTCACCTTGAGTGACCTGATGTGTCGTATCAGGTGAGCTGCAGCTGAGATGATGTGACCTGCAGCCGCTCTGCCTGGTTTCTAGAGGATAGAAGGCTTTTCACTTTCACATAAAGGAATGTTACACATCCCTGCAAAGTCATTGACGTACATTTATCTTTTTCATAGCCCTATTTAAATAGTGCATTATGCTACGTAGTCCTGAACATATAAGAACACAAGTTGCTTGTTGTTCAGTTTTATACCCTTTCTAACCAGCTGACTGACCTATATGAGTCCTGACTAGTGATGGTCAATCCAATATTAAGAAATCTGACTTGAATGTAAGTTGTATGCAGCTGGGATTTAGGACCATCAAATTGAGCTGTCAATGTGAATTGCCTAAGTTTCAAGCTGGCATAGTAGATGGTACTGGCAGCACTGGCTCGCTGATTTGAATCCCAGCCAGGGCACTACAGTGTTCTCCCCAGGCTCTTTTAGGCGGGTGCTCCACCCGGCTAGTTATGGTGAGCACCCGGCTGTCATCGGCTCACCTCCTCCTATTCTGTAAGCAGAGTTGAGCACAGAAGCATCGGCCCTGCATTCTCTCATCTCGCCCCACCCGGCTACTATATCATGCCACCCGGCTGGAAAACATTTCTGGGGAGAACACTGTACTATATGCATGAAGTTTGTATGTTATCCCTGTGTCTGCATGGGTTTCTTCTGGGCACTCTGGTTTCCTCCCACATCTCAAAAACATACAGATAATTGGCTTGCCTCTAAAAAGAAAAAAATTGGCCTTAGACTACAATGGACCTAGGACAGTAGGGATTAGTTTGTGAGCCCTATGGTGGACAGTTAGCAACATGACTATGTACTCTTTAAAGTACTGCGGAAGATAACCGTACCATACAAATAATACAAGCTGCATTCAAACATACAAGAGTCACTTGCATCTCGTCAATTGTCTCTAGTAAGATGCTAAGTTAGAGATGATGCAAATTTTATGAAGCTTGGAACTGAGCTAATGAAAATCAGCTGCTGCATTTGATTGGTCCAATTCCAAGCCTCATAAACTTGCTTAAAGAGACTCTGAAGTGAACAAAAATTGCTATTTTTACCTGCTAGTTCGCTTCAGTAGTCTCATTAGATGTAAACCGCCGCATCCCCGCCGCAAAACGAGGGCTTTAGACCACCCAAATCCCGGGGCAAACGTCCACGACCATTGTGCTGCCCTGAGAGGTAGAGCTTTCTGCTGTAGCTCTGACTCTACTGACCTCAATCGCCATGCGGATCTCCGCCTCTCCCCCGCCTTTCTCTGTGAAGGAAGAGTGAGAGGGGTGGGGGGGGAGAGGCGGGGATCTGCCGCGATTGACATCAGTAGAGGCAGAGCTGCAGCTGAAAGCTCTGCTTCTTTTAGGAAGCACCGGCCAGATTGCCCCCCCCCCCCCCTTCCCTGGGATTTGGGGGGTCTAAAGCCCTCGTTTTGTGGCAGGGATGCGGTGGTTTACATCTGAGAGTAATAAAAGCGAACTAGAAGGTAAAAATAGCAATTTTTGTTCGCTTCAGACTCTCTTTAAAGGACAGGTACGAGGGGAAAAAAAAGGCTTTACTTGCCCGGGGCTTCATCCAGCCCCTGGCAGCTGATGTCCCTCGCCGCAGCTTCGGTGTCCTGGGATCTCCTCCGTTTCAAATGCTGACCTCGCCAGGTCGGCATCTACAGCGCAGAATGCTCCAGGCCATGTGGGTGAGCTTGTGCAGTAGAGGCCAACCTGGCGAGGTTGGCATTTGAAACTGAGGGATCCCAGGACACCGGAGCTGCGGCAAGGGACATACCGGCTGCCAGGGGCTGGTGGAAGCCCCGGGTAAGTAGAGCCGTTTTTTTTTTTTTTTTTTTTTAATCTTTCCTCACACCAGTCCTTTAAAGAGAACCCAAGGTGACAGAAAAACAAAACAAAAAAATATATATATTTGCCTCCATGTCCTCGCCACCACCGCTTTTGCCCGAGATCCTCTTTTTGATTGACCATGCTCCTCGCCATACATGAGTTTAGCTGTACTGTAAGTATGGCCGCACCTGCACAGCAGCATGTACACAAGCTGTTTTGGCGAACTGTGTAATAGTCTTGCTCCAGCGTAAAGAGAAGCGCAGTCAGGATAAAACGTTCATGTTCCAGTGGACCATTTGTGTCAACTGTGGGCGCTACAAGGATCCAGAGTCTTCCCTCCTTTTTTTTTTTTTTTTTTTTTTTTTTCCCACCCTTCTTTATTCTTTAAAGTTTAAAAACTGTACACATGGTGAACTAATGCTGTCAAATCAATTAGTTATTAGTGTTTGGGGTAGTTATCTGCTGTCTTTGTTGCTTTGTCAGCAATATGCCATGTTGGATTTATTCTTGAACCTCTATGCCTTCCTTTTGCCTTCGTGTTCAGGTTAGAATTCTGTTAGGTGGGGTTTTGCCTCAGCCTATTGTACCCATCCCCAGAGATGTCTGTCACTACATACATTTTACAATGTTTCTCTCCTCCAAAGCTTATACCTTTTGAGGGAGCTAGCCTTGCATATTTATGAATCCGCATCGCTAAGGAACGTTCAGTCGCATGATGTCCAGCCACACTTGATCATCTTCATCCATCATAAAGAAGGTAACCACTAAGGCCCTAGACATGAGTTCTGGATTACCACATCTCCATATATATCCGTACTGCACCTCTCCTCACTAGTCAGGTAACAGGTGCATGTGACATTTCTGCTCGGCCTGCTATCTGACTACAGTGGCTTCTGTATACCCTTTTCTGCCTAGAATCTGTCTTGTATTATATGTATATATTCCCAGCAGCAGTTCTGTCCAAGCAGACTGCCCCGTCCTGCTGGTGATTGGGGCCCTCCTGTGGTATAATCTTACACCCTAACATGCCCATGCGTTTATTTTTATGACTGTGTAATGTGGTGCAGCATAGCAGTGTGCCCGAAGCGTGATAATGCCTGCAAATGTCACATTCCCAGCAACGCTGCTTCTCCCATAGCCAGCCACAGGCAGCGTTCTCTCCATAGGGCAAGCCTTGCTCAGTGAGAAGAGCTGGAGGGCTTCTGTAGGGGGGTGGTGGACGAGCTGCCACTGGGGGGTGCACATTGCTGCTTCAGAGGTGGGGGCTTGCTTCCAGTGTTCCAGGCTGCCTTTGTGATGTGCCTCCCTCCTACAATTGAAATGGAAATAAGACCCTGGTAATGCTGCTTACTGAGAGACTAGGGAAATTTCCACTCCCGCTGCTGCTCGTCTTGTGATCTCAGAACCCAATCAGCACTTTCTCTGCCTCCCTCCTTTTATGCATTCTGTGCGTAGGTCGAATGAATAGGTGAGTGTCACAGTAACCGTTAGAGAACCCGCATGAATTTCTCGCTGCTCTGCATCCCCCCTCTATTAACCTGCTACTCGCCAGAGGCTTCTCATAGGATGCAAGCTGGTACTTCATCACCTTCATCACTGGCTGCTGGGCAGTAACCCTTGCAAATCACAGCTTTGTGTATTTTTCAATAAGCAACCACAGTTGCCCTGTTAAAATGCTATTTTTACAGTTTCTGTGATTTTTATTTTCTTGTTTATGATGAAGGCCGTGAGGAGGTACTAAAAGGAAATAAAGAAATGCAATACAGTTTATGTTCTCTTTAGAATACACCGGTATATTATATCGAAAAAAAAAAAAACACCTTTCTTGTTACCTGTATCTACATTTTTATTCTACTTCTGTAAAGGTAACTAATCTAAAGCTAGTTGTTAAACCCCAGTGTCTGCACTAACATGTTAAAAGGATGACTTGACAGCAGGAGATTTGATTTGACATCTTACCATAGATGTGAGATGCATATAGAGCAGTCGGATGCTAATTTTCCCCAACTTGGCGCACAAATTTGGTTGCTGCTTTAATGTGGATTGAAATTGGTCCAATCAGAATCTGAAACTGAAGTCCTCCATTGCAGCTGCAACAATCTGCATACAAATTGTACTCAAAAATGAGTATGACTACAAATACAGATTCGTAGTCATACCTACCATAGTCCTAGTTCTAATGTCCCCACCATAGCCCATTTTTTTTTTTTGGGGGGGGGGGGGGGGTGTAAGGGGAAGAGGACAAGTTTAACTTATCAATATGTTTTTGGGTCATGGGAGGAGACTGGAGGAAACATGCAAACACAGGGAGAACATGCAAAGTCTATGCTGATGGTGTTCTGGCCCAGATTACAACCTGGTACTTGTAGTAAGAGTGCTGCTGTCCACTATTTCCCGCTGCTACAGCTGAATAGGGTACACTTTCTTATGGAGCCTTCAATGCGGCCTACAGACAGCAGAGGGCGTTTGGACTTAATTCTGTTGGGGTTTCTCATTGGTTAACTGCTGTATGTACTGGGTAGATTGACTATTTCTGTTCTGAGTGTGGCGGAGGGGGATGCAGAAGCTGTTCTAAGAGAGGAGTCTGATTGGGTGACTGTCGCCTAATGTCTGTTTTGTACCTTGCTGACAGTTTTGCCATGGAGGACGTAGAATGTGTATGCATCCCATCATCACTGGGGGCTTCCTGAGATTTTCATACATCCTATTCTACACAGAGATCAAGGGAACGTTCAGTATGTTTGTGCTGAGCTTTATAGCCTACCTATACATCATTATATGACCGTACACTGTGGAGGATCTCTGTACGGGCATGAGATGTCTTATCGTTTGCTTTATTGAAAACAGTAGCGCTGTGTTACATGACCATGCTATAATGAAAAGGAGCTGACAAGGATCATTGATGAAGCCATTCTTTGACCTTTCTTTCCAGGCTGTTAATCAGCAAAGGCTAGATTGAAAGGCATTTTCTTCTCCCCAGTGAAATTGCAGGTCTTGTTGTGCAGTGCAGATGATGCTCTCTTGCTTGCCTCTCATTAATGCACTGCAGAGTCCTTGCTGGAAAGCAGGTATGGATTGTAGTGCTGCACTGCGCTGTCCTGAGGACTGTTCTTGGCTCTGGTACCGTTCCTGCCTTGCCCTGCCCCCCTCATACAGAAAACAGCTTCTATTCATGCAGCATTAATTGGGTGAAGTGGAACTGAAGGCTTCTGCTGGTTTTCAAGAGGCTGCAACATTTCTCTGCAGAGCAGTTCACACTTCCTGGGAGTGTTTCCATGTCCATATACAGCATGATAGATGAGGGCTTTTGTTTTTAAGATATATTTTTGCAGCTAGCGGTTCCTTTCATCTACTGCTTGTATTTTAAAGTGAACCTGTGTTTTGTATCCTTTGAAGTAAAGCAAACGTGTGAAAGCATTATACTGACTGCCATCTTATGATTGCCTCATGTCTGGCTTCAGTGTTGATCCGAAATTCCCTTTTTTGTGTATAGAGTGAGATTAAAGTCTGTTATAAACTGTGCCTTTTTCTTCCTAAGCTTTTCCCATTGGCACCACCAGCCATGGGATATTGGTGACCGCAGTAGGGTGTGACTAGGACAGCCTTTCCTGTGAGAGGAAAATTCTATAGCCAAGGACCTTCTATGTGGAAAGTATGTTGCCCATAGCATCCTCCAATGTTTAATTTGCAAATTATCCTTGTGAAATTATAGATTGAAGCAGGACCAGCATTTAAAGGGAACCAAGAATCATTCTCCATACACTGAGGAAACCAGATGTGGGCATGGACATCCTCTGTAAATCTTTCCCCATCCAGACCTTAAAGGATAAATGAGGTGACATGATACAACACACATTTATAAAGCGCTTTTCTCCCGTAGGACTCAAACCGCATAAGCATGGCTCAGACCTTCGTGGTACAGAGGAAGAATTTTATAAGTCTGGAAATGCCAGGCTAAACAGGTGGCTTTTCAGTCTGGATTTGAATAGCTCCAGGTATGGTGCTGTCTTTACTGGGTGTGGCAGGGAGTTCCAAAGAGTAGGGGCAGCATGACAGAAGGCTCTGTCTCCAGATTTTTTGAGGTGCACTCTGGGAGTGACCAAGTTTATAGAACTTGCTGATCTGAGGTTGTGAGAGGTGTGGTGCAGCTTCAGCAAGTCCTTCATGTATTCAGGGACCAGATTGTGCAGTGATTTGAAGGTCAGCAGTCCAATCTTGAAGAGTATTCTCCATTCTACTAGTAGCCAGTGCAGTGAGCGAAGGATCGGTGGAATGTGACAGTGGCGAGGCTGGTTTGTTAGCAATCTGGCAGCAGCATTCTGCACTAATTGCAGGCGATGCAGGTCCTTTTTGGGGAGGCCAGCATAAAGGGCATTGCAGTAGTTTAGCCGTGATGTGATGAAGGCGTGAATTAGGGTTGGAAGATCCTCTGGGGGAATCAGATGTTTAATCTTTGCAATGTTCTTCAGATGAAAGTAGGAAGATTTAACTACAGATGAAATTTGGTTTCTGAAACTTAATTCCCCATACACCTGTATGTACCTGGTACACCTGTGTTTGTACATGGCCAAGCACACAAATAACTACACTGTGTGCACAGACAATGAAACAGTAACCACTTAAAAAGTAGATTAAGGCCTCATTCATAGAGGGATGTTACATTGTAATGCGATGTTAAAGTCACAATGCAGCATTACAACGCAAAAAAAGTGGTAACTCACATTAACGCTGGGTTACCGTCGCATACAGTAGGTACAGTAAAGCATACAGGCAATGAAAAGTATGCTTCCCTGTACCTGGTAACCTGTGCGTTTAGAGGTAGAGCATTGCAGCAGTGTGTTACCATAACGCTACACGTTACAATGCGACGCTAACGTCGCACTGTGAACGTCCCATAGGATTAGCATTGCAGCGCGATAAGCTGCATTATAAGACTTTCCCACTGTGAATGAGGCCTGAAAAAGACTGGGTGTCTAAAGTCATTTTTAGGAGAAGGATAGATACAAATGTTTATCTCGTCCGTTTAGTTTCACCTTGTGTTTCCTTTAAAACAGAACTGGAAAGTCTTCTTCAAAGCACAGATAGGCAAGTCCTTATCATTAAATAATATATTTGTGCATACAGTACATATTCTGTAGTGAGACTCAGGCCTGACTCATAAAAAGGCCCACCTTTCCTCCCCCACTAAACTGCTCACATTGGCCTGCTGTCATAATTGTGTAAGCATGTGATTTTGGTGACCGGGTTGGAGAGCTGAGCCTTCGGACATCTGGCCAGTGGAACAGCTTAGTGAGGAAGGGATCAGCACTGTTTGACTCATCCTGACTTCAAAAATAATTGGGCACAGGTTCACTGACTGGAATTATATCTATTTGCTTCAAAGAATATCGGCCAACCTTTAATTGATACATTTAATTTGCAAGAAAGCTGTTGGTCTTGTAAGGAGTAGATAGTCTCCAAATTACAATAGAGGAAGCTTAGAAACTGTTATAAAAGGATATCTACACCATGTGGAAAAGTAGACGCTACTTCTGAGCAGCCTTCTTTTCTCCCAGGTTATAGTGTGGAGAAGGGTTGTAACTCCCCCATTTCCATCTGTGACATTTTGATTGCTGTGTATGATGTGGGATGAATTTGAAGGGCAAGGAAACTATGACCAAGGTTTCTGTAGTATGTCTGCCCATCTAGAAAGCCTCTAACTACCTTGACTTCCACTAGAATTCCACTTTAAGGACCACTTATTGCTTATTAAGCTGCCCCTTACTTCATGACTATGTATAGTGTGGCCTATATATGCACGCCAAATCCTTTCACTGTAGTGATCGCCATCTGGCATCTTTCATTCATTGCCATGCTCTTTTGAGATTAGGGGTAAGCAGCACTGTGCATAGCATCAAATGCTATAGTCTGCACCTCATGCATGGTAATTCGAGGATCTGTCAATTGCTGGACCCTGAAATCTCCCTCCGAGTTGCGACGGTTCACTCTGCTGCACCCCACCCATGTATGCCCTTAGCAACACTTTGTAAAATACGTTGCCAGGCAGAGTGTGACGTATGACGACACAGACCTCTTACATGTACATTATGATGAATGCATCCATAAAAGCCATACTTGGCTAATCAGTGGCGCCTCATGGGGGTGACCTTTCCTATTTTACACCCTCTTCCAGTAGCCTCTGGATTTCCTATGGAAAATACCTGCGAGACTAGTGATAACTTCCACACTATCACCTGGGACCCTGAGTGACTTATCTGCGCACAGCCAGGAAGTGCTGCAAATCTCCTGAAGGTAGTGGCTGCCAAATGGCTCAATCTGAGTTGAGTATGTCAGGCAATCCTATAGAAGATGTCCTTTTAGAACAGTTTCTTAGCTGTCCCGCTAAATACAATAAAAAATAAGAGCAAGTCGGGCACTGCAGTGTACCATTTGTATTTAATCCACTTACGACTGCATAGGTTGGCAAGCAAAGAATGAGTGATACTGGTAAACGGTTACAGTCCTACCATTAGGTGAGATGGATGGCAGTGGGTGCCGGTTGTGATATGGGCAGCCTAAAAGTGCTTCTACTAAAGCTCAACCACGCTTCTTTCTACTTGCATAGTGGTTATCCTGCTCTGTGCAAAAAGAAGGGAGGCAATACTAACAGGAGGAAGGACAGTGGGGGGACCTGGTGAGATGATGAATGGGTGGCCACTATATTGCAAGACCTTTAAGCACCTACAAGATTGCAGCCTGAAAGTATTAGGAAGGCTTTTTTCAGGAAACCTAAAATGCAGCATCTGTAAATGGCTATGGACTGAAGACTGTTGCTCATTCATTCATATGTAAAACTTGTATTTTTCTTGAGTGTCATTTACGGCCTCCATTACCCAGTGTCTTTTGGTTTATTTATGTTTATGGTTTGGAAATATGTTGTCATTTTATGTTTGCCATTTAGTACCCTACTTCTGTGAATAACAACTGGCCACTCATCACAGTGCAGCTTGCTCAAAAAGCCTACTTTCTAGCCATCCTCTTTAGCACATGTTTTCCTTTGAACTGATGTTGCAGATTACCTGATCTATGTTCTGTCTTATCTGATTGAGGAGTGGTTACCTGCTTTCATTTGCTTATCAAGTGAAGCCTGTGTTTTTACATCTCATAGGGTATCAGGTGTCTGGCAAAGGTGCTAGAGCTGTGTAGATGGTCACCGTAGATTACATGAATAGTCTGTACATCGTCATGGCTTCAGTTTATGGTATAAAGTCTTATGCCGGGCATACACGGTACGTTTTTCACCCGTGTAATCGAGCCGCTGGCTCGATTCCGGCGCGTCCCTGCGGGCGCCTGGATGGTTTCCCGCTCGTCCCTGCGGACACTTCCTTATCTTCGGTTCATTTTTTCTTTTGTCCTGCCCGCCGGTATTGAGCGCGGAATTGATCCGGGGGGTTATCGGACAAGTCGGAAATTATCAATCGAACCATCAGCGTACAGTGTATGCCTAGCATTACACATGTACTAGGACTGTCATCTGGGAATGATTGAGACTATCCCTTGGGCAAGAGTCTGAAGGTGAACAGACACATGACTAACCTCCAGACTAGTGACCTCTTATGTTGCTATGCAGTTCTCACCATTTTTTCTTTTATGTAATACTTTTTTAAATCCACAGTTAGACTTTAAATTCACTGGTTATGTTGTTCATGTGAGCAATTCGTAAAGCTTTTCAGTAACGGTGTATGGTACTGCAGCCAATTGCCGAGGGATTCTGTACATGGCAGGCTCCCTTTCTGACACTACCAGGAGGTTCAGGCCTTTTTGAGAAACCCCAAAGACTACAGGTGGCCACGCATGGTCCAGTCATACAAAGAACTGCTGCACCCCGATCAGAATACTGATTGGTGAATAGTGACGGAGGCTCCACCCAGTATCTACTGATCTTGATTAGGTATAGTCAATGAGATTGAAATCTGAGTTGATGCAGGATTATGGAAACCGCTTTAAAGAGAACCCGAGGTGGGTTTGAAGAATATTATCTGCATATAGAGGCTGGATCTGCCTATACAGCCCAGCCTCTGTTGCCCCCTAAGGTCCCCCTGCACTCTGCAATCCCTCATAAATCACAGCCACGCTGCTGACAAACAGCTTGTCAGAGCTGGCTGTGTTTATCTCTATAGTGTCAGTCTGCTGCTCTCCCTGCCTCCTGCAGAACTCAAGTCCCCGCCTGCATCCCTTCCCTCCCTGCTGATTGGAGGGAAGGGACGGGGGCAGGGACCGGAGCTATGCAGGGGAGCAGCTGAGACTGACACTACAGATGTAAACACAGCCTCACAGCATGGCTGTGATTTATGAGGGATTGCAGAGTGCAGGGGGACCTTAATGGGGTTTGGGATAGCAACAGAGGCTGGGCTGTATAGGCAGATCCAGCCTCTGTATGCAGATAACATTCTTTAAACACACCTCGGGTTCTCTTTAAGATGGACCAATTGAATAAAGTTGAAGTTTGATGTGATTGCTTCGTACATTTGCATTTTAAATGCATAATTCTGCATCAACTTGGAATTATTTGCATCTCTCTCAATGGCCGGACATAACCGGGAGGTGCAGGGATGTGTTAGAAATCAATTAGATCAGTTCCCATGTTTATATATAGCGATGGTCTGTGTAATGCAATTTTATGCAGCTTGATAATGAGCCAAATTCCACCTTGGCGGGGTTTAATTGATTCTTTTTCAAGTTGTATCAATTTGCATACACAATTTGCATAGTCCTGCATCAACTTTGAATGAGTTGCATATCGTTGACCATCATGATTTGCGTGACCTATGGGTGTCTGTCATACAGTACGTCCGTTCCATTTTGCTGGGGACATGTTGCTGCCTGTGGATATGAGTTGGCGGAGAGCATAAACTCTTCTCTGGCCATATAGCAAGCCTTGCCTGGTGGGCATTAGTGATTGGGGATGTAAGCTATGTGATGTCATGCCAGAAAGAAAACTGAAGCTGTCCAGCAGGTGGGCTGTGACCTCGGTCTTCCTGTGTAGGAGGTTTCTCCATTTATCTCCGGGCTCATTCTTGCAGATGCAGATCACTGCTATAAGTTCCCTCTGCAGTCAAATAAAAGTTCCTGGAGAAATAATGGACTCTTCATCTCCATGGTGGAGTGGAGCTGTCATCAGATGCAGTTCAGGCAAATGCATGCCCAGATGCTGAATAATAATGAATGGGCAGCTGTCTGTGGCTGCACTTTTCTGCATGGCGTACATGTGAATTTGGCGCTGGTACACTTGGGCGCAGGATCCAGCTGTTATATGGCTGGTCCTGCTTCTGCACAAGTCCGGGGCGTTTTAATTACTATTCCCCCTCCAGGCCGCCATGGGTAGTGGGGGAATGAAATAATTCGGCTTCCAGCGATTGCTGGAGGCCGAATTATTGTGTTTTTTAAGCAACTTCGGCTCCGTCTTCTGACGGAGCCGACCTTCCTCACTGAGCGCCGCTATAGACTGATTCCCATTACAGTCTATGGCGGCGCTGGCTGCGCCCAAAGGTAGCAGCGCTGAAAAGCACTGCTCCGGGCTGCATGGTGTGCGGATGACAGCCTCATGTTGCTGTGTAAATGAATGGAGCCAGGTATTCCTGCATGGAAGATCAGTCTGCTGATGGGGCTCAGAGAGGGTAGCTGCACCTTTCATAATGCTTTATAGAATTAGTAGATGGATTACATGAAGAACAGAGTATCTCCTGAGCCCACACTCTGACACCACTAGGAGGGGGTTCGGGGGGGAGGTCACACAGTATATTCAGCACTATTACATAAAAAATGTATATTCATTACTATACACACACCTATATATCTGATAGGTCTGAGAGTGGAGTTTTAAATGGGGGGGGGGGGGGGGGGAAGGGAGGACTGCTTGCAATTGGTCATCTCTGCATCCTCCTAGACCCACCTCCTCCTCTGTCAGTGGCCTTGAGGTAACTGGAGTGGTTCCATGAAATCAGAATAAAGCTGACAATACACTTGGAAGATTGCCACCTGATGTGGCAAGACAATCCATTCTATTTCCAGATTACAGCAGGGAACTGACACACCTGCCCTGTCCATGATAGACCCAAATCTTCCATCCTGTCTTCCATACCTTTTTAACTCTTGGTCAAAATTAACCAAAAGGCAATTGATCAAATATTTTTAGGAAATCTATTCTCAGCAGATCCAATCCGCTAGGAATCGAATAGTGAAATTGATAAGTGTACAGGCACCATTTAGTGTCCTCCCCAGAATTTTCTTTTCCAGGCGGGTGGCATAAAAAGTAGCCAAGTGGGACAGAATGGGGGAATGCAGAGCCTGCGCAACTTTGCTTACAGCACAGAATAGGAGGAGGCGAGCTGATGTCAGTTGGGTGCTCGTTGTGGAGCACTCTGCTAAAAACTGGGGTGAACAGAACACTGCACCTTTTCTGTCTGTTTTGATTGATGCAGTTTCCAGCTGTATAGACTTTATTTGCATATCCGATGTCCCATCGCGTGTCCCTAGCATAGAATTTCTTCTCCCTGGCCAGCACAGAGCCAGTAGACATGGAGGTGTTTGGCTCGATGTAACTGTTACAAGGATAAGGCATGGGAATAGTTGAGCCTTGTATAAGAGCAGTGTTGTTATTCATGGGAACTAATCGCAAGTAATTTTTTATTCTTCCTCATAGACGGGAAGTGAGTAAATCTCTGCAATGAGGACAACCGCTAAAGATGAAACAAATTCATTCATTCTGTGAGGAAGTTTTAGCTTGTCAGGAGTTTACATTAAGGCCAGAGGCCTTGTGGGCAACCCCAGGGGAAATCTCTTCATACTGCTATCTGTGTCCACAAGTTCTCACGAGTTTTTAACCCCATCAGCACTATCTGAAACTAAACCCATTGAGTTTAGTGTGAATATTGGTAAAGGGCACCGTTTGAAAGGAATCCTTTTTCTGAATAGCTTCTTTGAAGCGCGGATATCATTGATGCATTGGTCCTATGCAGTTCTCTGAACTGGACTGTAGGTGGCATCCAACGTTCTGTGGATATTGCCTAGGCATGCTCTAATATGAACGCTTGGTTCCAAAAACACAAGCTGAAATGCTATTGGTTGCGATGTGTTTTTGGACACGTCGTTCTTGCTCTTTGCTGTTCTTCACTGTCATGTTTTTATAAGAGGAACAGTCTTCTCATCTTTGGATGACAAGTAAATGCCTTCTGTATTAAATCAAGTGTGTCGTCAACATCCAGTTATGAAGGTCACATAACAAGATGAAATTGTTCCTTGGCACACTTTTTTTTTTTTTCTCTCTCTTCCCTCTTCACCTTCTAAGCGCTCCAGGAGATCCCTACCCAACTGTGCTTGTGTAAAAATAGTTGCTTCAGTTCCTGGACAAAGCTGTGGAAAGGTATGTTCTTCAGTACTGTGCATGCACTAATAAATAAGACCCATACATTCAACAGCTGAATGTAAAGGAACGCTCTAAACTTCTGAGTGCAACCAACATCATAAAGCCACTCTTTTTAGCCAGTTTCCACTAGTGCAGAATAAACAGTGTTTCTTTCCCATCGTACGGGGAATCGATGCCTATTCAGTCAATAGGCTTGCCGTCCAAATTGAATGCTGGTGTGATTTTTGGATGGCATGCTGCAGTTTTATTGCAGCACACATCCAAAGCCCTATAGCTGTGCATGGCTGGGCCTAGCAATTCTTCTGAAGCTTTGCAGCAACACGGATGCTGTATCAGATTCGGAAACTGACGCGGCACCCCAGTGGGAATTGGGCCTTAATTTACTTTCAGTGTTTTTTTTTTTTTGTTTTGTTTTTTTTTTTTAGAAAGGAAGGTATTCAACATCTTGCGGTGTCTATAGGTTCTTGGACACCACTGACCAACAGTTCTTGGTGTGGGATGGACTTGAAAACCTTTAAAGTGCATATCCAGCCTATAAATCATTTTGAACAGATCTTCTTCTCCCTGTAAAGTTTTAATTGCTTGGTATTACTGGGTATTCTTGTTGTGCATCTGTTCTGGTGCTCCATATCTTATGGCTTCTGGTGCATAGCCCCCCGCTGAAACGCCATGGCAATCTCTGTACTTGAGAGAAAAAAACATGTTTTCAAGGTGGGGTAGGGCTACATACTGGAAGTCGACAGCCATGGTATATGAGAGACTAGTATCTAGTACACCAGTTGTGGTACTGTCCAGCTGCTTCTGGATACCTTCGCACTAATAATCTATCTCTTACCTAAGGACACCTGTACAGATGTCAGAATTGGACAGAAGTCTAAAATCTGTTGGAGACCTACCACAAATATACCACTTGCCTAACCTTTAGACAAACCTTTATTTAGCATTATCGCGAGTATAAATCTTTTTTTGCTGTTTTGATAGAAAACAGTTTTGGTGAGTTCTTATTTTTCAGAAGGCAATCCCTGTAATGCATCACTTTTGGTTACTTTGTGTTCTGTACTGATGCATTTTGGGTTTTGGAAAGACCTGTTGGAACTTGTAGCTTTGGAATATGTGGACTTGAGCTCACAGCCGCAGTGTTCTTGTTTGGTGTTGTATCTGTGGTATCAGCATGTGGCTGGATTGAAGGGCAATGTAACAGCTGACTAAGCACTCCCATACACAGGTTTCTGTGGAGCTATTCTTTTAAACCGGACATGTTCTGTTTACCTAATTTTGTTCAGTAACTATAGCCAAATTACAGTTTATTCTCAAGCCTCTCCTGATGGCCGGTGCTGACAGACATTGTGTGCTAGATTAAATCTGCTTCCTGTTCTGGAAATGGACTTAGAATATAAGCTGGCACATCAAAAATAGCAACTCGTGTATAAAATATTTTTTAAAAGAAGTTAGTTATATTTCTAAATTGAAGTTTAGGGTTTTGTTTTTTGTGTTGCACCTTTGAGGTCACAACCCATCCCATAAAGCACTAATTTGGCATGAGATGCTTCATTTTGAGGGGGGGGGGGTCCTTTAGCATTGGAAGGGCGGAGCTCCAGGAAAGACAACTATTGCACTCACATCTGTGGTTTAAAATGCAAAATTATGGTAAAGAAAAGAAAATCCAGGCGTGAGTGAGAAGATCTAATGAAAATCCAAGTAGCTAACTTGTCATTTGGGGGGGGGGGAGTCTCTAGCAGAAGGATTGAGTGCAGTCATCCAAAACATTAACGCCCTTTGAGCGTTTCTTTCAGCTCAGACCATTCAGACTGTCGAGGCTTGGACTCCACAGGTCCTCCAGAAAATGTCTTCTCATTTCACAATTTGGCACCTGACGAAGTTGCTATGGTCCGATCCGTTGTTCCTGCTTCTGACACATCTTTCAGGAGTTCATATGAACTCCAGGAGTTTTCGTATGCTATCTTATATACCCCACCCCTTGTCAGGCTTTTTTTTTTTTTTTTTTTTTTTAGAAGGTAATCTGTATTATTCATGCTGTCAGTGTTTTTTAGTCTTTAGGCCGATTAGGGGTGCATTAACTACTGCATTGGCTTTATCCTGACTTTTTTTGTTTTGTTGATGATCTATACAAACTGGTAGCATTTTAAACTACTAAACTCTTAATTTGCTTGGTGCACACTTATTTGACTTCTTTCAGCAGACGTTCAAACTGATCTTGCATTTCTGTGTTACAAATTAGTTTTTACGGGGCTGGTTGATTCCAGAAGTTGCTGAATATTAAGAGCACCTCTGTAATTACAGCTGGCAACAACCTTTTTGGACAGTTGCAGCATGTATTACCTAGCTTCTAAAAATACCCTATTTGCTCCTAGACTGAAGGGGCTGACGCCTTAATTCCACGCGATTTGGCCACTCAGTTTTACAGCTCTTGTGGAAAAGAGTGCCATACAGCTGAAATAGACCATGCAAATACAGTTTAATCTGGGGCTCCGCCTGCTTGGACCTTGACATCCAGTGACTGGTTCCCCCTGGTCATGGCTCTCTCAACAGAAGGGAGGGATGGCTTACATGTTTGGTGACTGAGGCCCATAACCTTGCTGCTTCCTTAAAGGACACCTGAAGTGAGAGGGATATGGAGGATGCCATATTTCTTTATGTAGAAAAAAAAATACTAGTAACCTGGCAGTCCTGCTGATCTTTCTGTTTTCAATAGTATTTGGATCACGCATAAAACCATCATGTGGTAAATCCAGACAGACTTCAGTCAGAAACATCTGATCTGCACGCTTGTTCAGGATTTATGGCTAAAAGTATTAGGAACAGAGGATCAGCAGGACAGCCAGGCAGTTTGCATTGTTTAAAAGGAAGTAAATGGGTCAACTTCCATATTTCTCTGTTCAGATGTGCTTTAATGCGACGTAAAAAGTTTATGTCCTAAATGTAAAATAAGCAAAACAAACCACGGTGCTAGTGCTGACTAATTCAGCATTACATCTTACTGTTGCTTTTTCTTCCATAAGTAAGGAAACATGCAACTTCCTCCTTTCTTCCAGATGTTTCTCCTCTGCTAAGACTGGTGCTGCTTTCTACTTCCGCAATAAATTAGTCAGTGCTCTATAAATGTCCAAGGAAGAAAAATTTTTTGAAACAGGCAATTACTCTAATGTAGGACACTGCGCTATACATGTGATCTGTTCTGAAATATTTTTTTTTTTTTTAGATTTTGCAAAAGCATCTAAAAAGGACAGTTTAGAATCCTGTACCAGCTGCTTTCCAGAATGGTAAAAACCTATGCACAAACAAAGGTATAAGTGGGTCAATGGAGTGGATGGTATAAAGGCTCCCAAGTGGAATATCCGTGGCAATGTTGTAAGGTTGATGTGAAGTCACAGGAGCCCTGGTGGCCAGACCACAAATTCTCAGGGTATAAAAGACAGCGCTCCACACAAATCTTTGGTCTTATATAAGTGGAAACACTCACCAGATCCTATTGACCACTGTGAGACTGGTCAAAAACGCATTCAGCGATGTCCTAATCGATCACTGCAATCCTTCCCGATTGGTCAGTTTGCTCCGCCTGTCCTTCTTCCTTGATGCCAGCGTTGTGTCAATGCAAGTTTACCACGTGAATACTGGCAAATAGCACATGTCTGATGTCATTTGGGCTGGGGCTGCTGTGAAAATTAGCCTCTAGTTTGTGTTTTCCCTCCAGGCCGAAAGGTTTCAGTCCACCCAGGACAGCAATAAAAGCAGCGCTCCTTCCCTTTCAGCTTTCAGTGACTGAAAGCTGAAAGGGAAGGAGCGCTGCTTTTATTGCTGTCCTGGGTGGACTGAAACCTTTCGGCCTGGAGGGAAAACACAAACTAGAGGCTAATTTTCACAGCAGCCCCAGCCCAAATGACATCAGACATGTGCTATTTGCCAGTATTCACGTGGTAAACTTGCATTGACACAACGCTGGCTTCAAGGAAGAAGGACAGGCGGAGCAAACTGACCAATCGGGAAGGATTGCAGTGATCGATTAGGACATCGCTGAATGCGTTTTTGACCAGTCTCACAGTGGTCAATAGGATCTGGTGAGTGTTTCCACTTATATAAGACCAAAGATTTGTGTGGAGCGCTGTCTTTTATACCCTGAGAGTTCAAGATTAAGGTGAAGCTGACACCAATAAGAAGCGCATACCCATAGGAGGAGTGTGTTTTGAACAGACTTTCTACATTATTTGAAACAATTTATGCGAATAGGACATCTATTAAGTGAACTCTGCATATGTTCTATACACTGGCCTCTTTCTGAGCAAGTGTACTGTGCGGACTTGATTGTATTGCATCGTATTGTTGAAAATTTATCTGCATTTTCTATTTGTTGAACATTTACCTGTTGCGCTTATTCTATACCATTTGATCCAGACCACAAATTGCCTTCCAATCGGTTTCAGCACACAGACCATGCAAACTCTGGTCGCAATCGGTGCACGGAAGTCGACTGAATTTGGGCAGCAGCCCGACCAGAAGGGAGCCCGTGAGGTTACGGTACTTACACTTTACACACTATTTCAGGGTATATCTATCTGCCACCACCGGTATGGGCCAGTGGACTCTACCGACTGACCCTGCAAAAGTGGCTGGATGGTGTACTGGTTAAAGGAATACTTAAGTAAAAAAAAAAAAATGACATTTACTCACCTGGGGCGTATATATATACGCTATAGCAGCATAGAGAGTGATAGCAGCGGCTGGGAACGCGGAAAATCAGCCGCGTTCCCAGCCTGTCGGCGGCTGTCGCCGAACCGGAAGTAGCCGCCGGCGGGGACAGGACGATCGGAGCGGGGCTGCGAGGGCACCATCCAGCTTCGGGGTGCTGAGGGATGCCCCAGGTGAGTAAATGTCATTTTTTTTTTTTTGACTTAAGTATTCCTTTAAGGGCTCTGCCTCTGACACAGGAGACCTGGGTTCGAACCTCGGCTCTGCCTGTTCAGTAATTCAGTAAGGAGCGCTTTGGGCAAGACTCCCTAACACTGCTGCTGCCTACTGAGTGCGCTCTAGTGGCTGCCTCGCAAGCGCTTTGAGTCCGACAGGAGAAAGGCGCTATACAAATACTGTTATTATAATTATTATTATTATTATTATTATTATTAAATAAAACTGTTAAAACACGCTGTATTCTGTCTAGATATCAACAATGGTAGCGTCTCTCCAGAGACCTGAGTTCAGTTTCTGTGTATGGCTGTATAGCAGGTATAGCGGAACAGTAAACGACTTTGATAAAGTCTTTATTTACGTGCAAGATAAATAATTAATATATACAGAAAATTATTGAAACATTTTATAGCCAGTATGAAATAAAAAAAAAAAAGAGAGAAAATATTTAGGGTTTGTGGAAATATGTCTGTCCCAAACAAAATGGCTACCACTCATTCCTCAAAAGTGGCAGCAGCTCTCATGAAGGTGGAAAATGGAGGAATGAGGGAGGAGTCCCTCGCAAACACTTTTGAACAGTGCACATCCTCCATTGGCAAGGTTATCTCCTCCATGGGTTTTAACTATCATCTGTATGCAGATGACACCCAGATCTACCTCCCACACCCCTGACATATCCACCACTACCATGGACAAGGTCTCCTCCTGCCTATCAGCCATCTCCTCCTGGATGTCCGCTAGGTTCCTGAAACTAAATCTAGACAAAACGGAATTTATGATCTTCCCACCCTGGCCATTCACGAACCTCCCAGATGTGCATGCCACTGTTAACCACACTACCATTCGCCCTACCTCTCAAGCCCACTGTCTGGGTGTCACCCTGGACTCCGCACTCTCCTTCACTTCCCACATCCAAAACCTCACAAAATCCTGCAACTTCCACCTTCATAACATCTGTAAGATTCTCCCTTTTCCTGACCTGTGCCACCACCAAACTCCTCATCCATGCCCTCATAATTTCCCGCCTTGACTACTGCAATGCCCTGCTGTCTGGTCTCCCTATGACCCGAACAGCCCAACTGCAGTCCATCATGAATGCGGCAGCCAGAATTATCCACTGCTCCCATCGCTCCACCACGGCAGATCCCCCTCCTAGAATCCCTCCACTGGCTTCCTATCCATTACAGAATCCGATTCAAGATACTGTGGCTGACCTACAAATCTGTCCACAAAACCTGTCCAACCTACATTTCCGATCTTACTCAGAGGTACACACCTAGCCGCTCACTCCGCTCCTCCAATGAACTTTGCCTAACCGCCCCCCGCATCACCCAGTCCCATGCATGCCTCCAGGACTTCTCAAGAGCTGCTCCAACACTATGGAATTCCCTACCTCCACCCATTAGGGCAGCCCCCTCCTTCAACATCTTCAAGAAAGCCCTCAAAACTCACCTTTTCACTCTGGCCTACTACCCCTCACAAGTGCTCTAAACCTACAGCTGAACTCTGGTCCCCTACCGTTCGTGTCCTTACCTCTCCCTCTAGATTGTAAGCCTTTGGGCAGGATCCTCCTCCTTTTGTGTCCTACCTGATCTTGCACCTCCATTACTGTGCACCCATGCTATGCATCTGAGTGAACCTAACTTGCCTAATCTCCATGCTCCATCCAGTGACTGACTAAGCATTACCTGGTACTCGTACTGTGCTGTGTGATCTGGTTTTCTTGTATTCCTGTATTGTCATATTGCTGTATGTCACCCCTAAATATTGTCTGTAACCTAAATTAATGTTCAGCGCTGCGTAATATGTTGGCGCTTTATAAATACAATAAATAAGGAGCGGACAGAGGTGAAGCTGAAGGGTTAGTTGGACCATAAACCTGTATCCATGAGTTGGCTGGTTTGTAATGCGTTCAGCATTGTCTTTGGTGACAGGATGGAGGAGTACTCTCTCACACAGGATTGGAGTAATAAGTAGGAGGGCTTTTCAGTCTTTTAGCTCCCTATACTTTTTATAGTGGTTCTGGGTCACCATGATCTGCTTGGGTATTCTGTTGTACAGGATTGGTGATGGAACTTCTTGTGCCCAGATCTGCAGTCCAATTACCTCATGAGCTGTCCAATGTAAAAGTCCAAATGGTCTGTACCAAGGTTAACAAGATATAAATTTACCAAGTAGAAGACCTACAAGCCAGATGTATAGGCACCCAGGGCTGTGGAGTCGAAGTAATTTTTGGTACCTGGAGTTGGTGACTTTAATAAACTGAGTCGCATGAGTTTTGTACCAAATGAATCCATAGCCTTGGTAAGAATTAGACTAAGGGGTCGGAGCAATTTTGGGTACCTGGTGTCATGTTTCATAAACTAAGGAGTCTGATGATTTTTTTTGTACCGACTCCAGAGCCCTGTAGGCAACAGCCTTCCATTTTGGGCAATCTGCCCTTCTTCAAGCCAAGCCCTAATGTATGGCTTGAAGAAGGGTCAATTGCCTATACAGCTCAGCTGGCTTGTAGATCTTCTACTTGGTAGAGTTACAGATTACCCAGCAAGCTAATGGTGAACCAGAACTCCTAAGCATCTGTGCTTGGTACCACTTGGTGGATGTATATCTTTTTAACCGTGGTGCAGAGAAGACATACAAGCCATCTGTAGCCTGCTGTTTCGGGCAATCGGCCCTTCTTCAAGCCAAAATGCTAATGTATGGCTTGAAGGGCCAATTGCCAGAAGTGGCAGGCTGTTTGCCTGTACAGTTGGCTTGTAGGTCTTCTACTTGGTAAATAAATGTATATGCTTTTAACTGTGGTGACAACCATTGGCTCTTTGGTGAGCTCTGTGACATTTTTGTGAACTGTTTTGTAATTGTATACTGTGTGCTGTTTTGAAATCGTGAACTGTGTGTGCTTTACTTGGCTGTATTAGCTTAACCTTCCTGGCGGTAAGCCCGAGCTGAGCTCGGGCTATGCCGCGCAGGAAGATATCTCAGCCCCTGATGGGGCGATTTCCTCCATTCAAAATGCTGTACGCGCAGCTAGCACTTTGCTAGCCGCGCGTACAGCTTGATCGCCGCCGCTCTGCGGCGATCGCCCGCACGCAGCGGCGCAAGAGGCCCCCCCTCGCCAGAGCCCTGCGCTGCCCGGACCAATGAGTTCCGGGCAGCGCTATGGGTTGGATCGGAGGTGTCTGACGTCAGGACGTCGGCTGACGTCCATGACGTCATTCCGAACGTCGCCATGGCGACAGGAGAAGCCAAACAGGGGAGCGCGTTATATACGCGTTCCCCTGTTTGCTATTGATGCCGGCGACGATCGCACTAGAGGGACACATGCGCCCTCTAGTGGTGTTTCATGTAGCTACCACTCTGGTAGCTTTACATGAAACACAAAAACATTTTTTTAAAAAAGATTTTTGCCAATTTGGCAAAAAAATTAACCGCCAGGGAGGTTAATGTGTGCACCTTTCCTTTTTATCTTCATCTCCTGCTTGAGCTCTGTACTGTGCCAAACCCAATTCTGGGCAGGACCCAGTCATGCTTGTCAAAATAAAGGATTCCGATGATGGCAGCACTGTTATATAGTGTATATATAGTGTATATATATTGGAGATCAGGAGGAAAAGTGCCTGGAATTCTAAAGAAAAGAGAACTTTTTAGTGGTGAAACATGACCGCTCTAATCCACAGTACATTATAATATAAATGTGATCTCTCCTGAAATATTTATAGATTTTGCGAAAGCATGTAAAAAGGGCAGTTTAGAATCCTATACCAGCTGCTACCCAGAATGGTAAAAAAAATATATGCATAAACTATTAATTCTGCAGCTTAATCTATGGCTGGCCCAGTAAAGGATTATGTTGAGTACAGAGGGTGCTCCGATTCACTGTAATCTACGAAGAGCTGCTGCATAGCCTGCTTCCAATTCACCATTCATTTGCTAAATGGACATTCAGAACTAATTATAAATTGGTAGAGGTAAAGGGGAACTCTAAGTGAGAGGGATATGGAGGCTGACATTTATTTCCTTTTAAATAATGCACATTGCCTGGCTGTCCTGCTGATCCTCTGCCTTTAATACTTGTAGCCATAGACCCTGAACAAGCATGCAGATCAGATGTTTCTGTAGCCTGGTTGGTTTAGCTGCATGCGTGTTTCAGGTGTGTGATTCAGACACTGTTGCATGAAAGATCAGCAGGCCTCCATATGTCTCTCACCTTTGGATCCTTTTAAGGCCAGTTTTACATTTGGCCATAGTGTTTGGGGTGCGATACCCCGCCTGCGTCGCACCACACAAAACTGCTTTCACATGACCCTGTGGCAGAGTGCGCCAACTGGGTCATAGGCATAGCGCCGCATGCCCCTCACCCAGTGACGTACATCCTGCTTGACAGGAAGAACTTCCCTGGTATTCCCAGGTTTCCCCATCATATTTCTGATGTTCCCTGCTGCCAACGTATTTAACATCCCTGCATCATCCCATTGACTTGCATGACGGCAACACGCTGTGTTGACTTTGCGACAGGTGAACGGCCGACCGGACACTTCCGGCACAACGCGGTAAGTGTGCTAGGCCCCATTGCCTTGCATTGTTGTTGTTGCCCTGAGGTAAAACAGGGTAACACAATGCACAAAGCAAGTGTAAAAGGGGCCTTAACCACTTAGAAGTAACTGGACCGCATTTTAAATGGAGCTGGCTTGGTGGACTTCCTGCGCAATAATTGTGTGTGTGTGTGTGTGTGTGTGTGTGTGTGTGTGTGTGTGTTTCCCGTGTACCCAAGTCTAGATGCCTTGTCGTCCACTTGAGCGGCTGCTTCCTGTCAATTCACGGCGGGGGGCTCCGTGAATAGTCTGCGGGCCGCCGATCGCGTCTCGCAGGCTAAATGTAAACACAAGCGGAAATAATCTGCTTTGTTTACATTGTACGCCGCTGCTGCGCAGCAGCGCCGTAAGGCAGATCGGCGATCCCCGGCCAATCAGCGGCCGGGGATCGCCGCCATGTGACAGGGGACGTCCTGTCACTGGCTGCACAGGACGGATAGACACACGCACACACACACACACACACACACAGTATTCCTTTAAAGGGGAACTGAAGAGCGGTATATGGAGGCTGCCATGCTTATTTCCTTTTCTCATGTCCATCAGCTGGGATACCCTCTGAGTGATGGCTCCGCCCATCCTCTGGGGAAACACAAAAAAGAAAGTATAAAAAGCTCCCGCCCCCCTCCAACCTCAGTTCATTTGTGTTTCCGTCCGGAAACACACGGAAGAAAGCAGCTCCCATTTTTATTTTTTATGGCCTCGCCGGAGGGTGAGAGGGTCATGGAGCGGGGTACCTAGTGGCTGAAGGCGGTGCAGGACGCGACTTTGGGACATCGGATAGCTGCCGCTGGTACCGCCATTACACCTGGACGCCCACGGGTGGGATTGGGCTGTCCGGCTGCCGCCTTCCTCCTGCGCAAGGCAGTTTCGGGAGTTATGACGACATCCGGCGGTGACGTCCGTTCCGGAAGTCGTCATAGGAGGCGGGCCGGAAGTTGCATTGCGGACGGCGTGGTTTTAAGAGAAGCGCCTGGCGTGTGGAGGTGCAGCATTATGGAGGAATCTTCTGTCCCTGCTGCTGCTTCCACAGCCCTGAATGCATCCACGGCATCTTCCTCATCCAGCGGAGCCGCAAGTCACGCACACGCTGAGGGTGGGGTGAGTGGGGGTCGTTGATCCCTGAGTTCTTCTGAGGGATGCATGATTATGTTAATCCTAATCCGTCCTCTATCCTATGTTATTTTTTTCAGGCTAGAGTGGAGTCTGGACCTAGTACAGGTTCAGCAGGGCGACAGAGGTCTAAAAAAATGTTGCCAATGTTTCACTAAACTGTCTTCTAGCTATGCAAAAACTTTGTCAGGCATGTATAGATGCAGTGATTGCTTCTGAGTCATCCTCTATTTTTAAGAACATTATGAAATCAGTTAAAAAATATATGAATGATACTTTAGAAAAATTTAAAGTCTATTTTACCCTCTACTTCTGCCGCTGTAGCTGTTGAGGGGCCTTCTTCTGCGGCAGACACTGCTTCCCCTGCCCCTATTCCAACAATTCCCCCAGTTCCAGTTGCGCCTGCTCCTGACCTGCTGCCAGTACCTTTTCCGTTAATTCCTGGGCTAGGGGAAGAGGCGGAGGAGGAGGAAGAGTTGGAAGGCAGGGAATATGTTTCGGAAATAGAGGAGGGTGAAAATGTTTTTTCAGGAGAAGACTCAGAGGATGATACAAAAAGGGCGTCTAGATTTTTGTGTAGTACAGACGATATTAATGAATTATTAAAGGCGGTTTACGCCACGGAGCAGATTCCTGAGACACCAAAGGAGTTGTCAGCTCAGGATCTAGTTTATTCGGGTCTTGCCCAACAGTCAGGTCGGGTTTTTCCGTTCCATCAGTCAATCAAAGAAATTATTGGATCACAATGGAAAGAACCAGAGAGGAAACTTTTTATTCCAAAAGCAGCAAAAAGGAAGTTTCCCTTTTCGGAGTCTGATATCAATCAATTTATTAAGTGTCCAAAATTGGATGCAGCCTTATCAAAGTACTCCAAGGGTTCGGATCTATCTTTTGAGGATGCGGGGGTCCTGAAGGACGCCATGGATAAAAAGATAGATCTCTTACTTAAAAAAGCTTGGGAATCGGCGTCTTTCGCCTTTTTTACCAGGTGTTTCGGCTACTTGTATTTCTCGCAATTTAAGGGTATGGATGGATAATTTACTAACCCATATTAAATCAAGTTCAGACTTAAATGATTATGTGAAGTCCCTGCCAGTAGTCCTTAAATCAGTAGCTTTTCTGGCGGATGCATTAGTGGAAATAGTTCGTATTTCAGCTCAAACTACGGCACTTATTAACGCAGCCAGAAGAGCCTTATGGCTAAAAACTTGGGAGGGTGATTTAACCTCCAAAAAACAAGTTTATGTGCCATTCCCTTTTCAGGTGAACTTTTATTTGGGAAAGAATTAGATGAGGTCCTTTCTAGATCTGCAGAGAAAGGCAAACAATTTCCGACCAAGCGGAAAAGTTTTAAAAATAGGCCGCAGGGTCTTTTCAAAAAACTGATAGTGGAACAGCCAAAAAATCTGCCTCAGCAAAGGAAATGGTCCTTTCCTGGGGGTAAAGGCAGGGGAGGGTTTGCGCTTGCAAAACCAAATCCCCCCCAAAGACAACAAATGACTTTTTGCCCGTGGGAGGAAGGCTTCATTATTTTCAGAGTGGGAAGCAATCGAGCCAGATCCGTTCATTTTGAAAATTATAAAAGAGGGATATCGTCCCCAATTTTCTGTGCGACCTCCTCCCAGGGTATTCATAAACAAACTTCCTCAGGATCAGACCAAAGCCAGAGGTCTGATAAGGGAGATAGACAAGTTAATTGCAAAAAGAGTAATTGTTTCAGTTCCTCGAATTCAGGAGCTAAAAGGATATTACTCTCATGTGTTTCTAGTTCCCAAAGCAAACAGAGAATTCAGGTTTATACTGAATCTAAAGTCCCTGAATCCGTTACTGGTATACAAAAGATTCAGGATGGAAAACATATACTCTGTAAGGTCTCTTCTACAAGGAGGGGAATTCTTTGTGTCGATAGACCTACAGGACGCTTATCTGCACATTCCGATTGCAGATTCTCACCAAAAAATCCTGAGATTTGCGGTACGAATAGAGGCAAACCTACCACTTTCAATTCCAGGCCCTACCGTTCGGGATTGCCTCGGCCCCCCGAATATTCACGAAAGTGTTATCGGAGGTCATGAAGGTGATAAGACAACAGGGGATAATGATTGTTCCTTACCTAGACGACCTTCTCATCTTTGCCAATTCAGAGGAGAAGATACACAGAGATTTGGTGATTCAGATTCTATCACGTTTGGGGTGGATTCTGAATTATCAAAAATCGAATCTAAATCCAACCCAGTCAATTGTTTTTCTGGGGTATGTGATAGACTCAGTGGGAGAAAGGATTTGTCTCACTACAGGGAAGATAGAGAAATTGCAGGAGGCAATAAGGGCCGGTTCACACGGACGCTTGCCGGCGTCTACCGTCAAGCGTTCGGGACCCATCGGCTAAACTCTCCCATTCAAGTGAATAGGAGCGTTTAGCATTGCGCGGTTACCGTCGATTACCGTCGATTGCATAAACGCGGCATTCTGATCCCGATTTAACGCATCGTTTCGGCCGTCCCTAGAAGCCGCATGCAACGTCCAGGGACGGCTAGCCGGCGCGGCTATATGTCCCCCTGCGGGGACGAGAAACGCCGATCGCGACGATCTCTGTACCGCCGCCACCGAACGGGACGTCACAGGACGACGCGACTTCCTGGCCACCCCAACGCCGCCTGCCGTCCGTGTGAACCGGCCCTAAGAGAGCTTTTATTGCTTCAAGAGATGGAAATCAGACAGATAATGAAGGTGTTGGGTCTGTTGACGGCTTCCATTCCAGCGGTTCCTTGGGCCCAGGCTCACAGTCGTGCTATTCAAAATTGGTTGTTGAAGACGTGGGACAAGTCGCAACTAACGTTAGATCAGTCAGTACAAGTTCCAGCATATGTGAAACAAGGTCTTCACTGGTGGTTGCAAACCACACATTTAATGCAAGGGAGGATCTGGAGACAATCAGATCCGGTAAGAATTCATACAGATGCCAGTGCCGGCCACAGCAATGGGACATCATGCGCAAGGGAGATGGTCCAGACCAATAGCCAAGAAATCATCAAATTTCAGAGAACTGCAGGCAGTAAAGGAGGCGATTTTAGCCTTCCAGAACATGATCCTATCCAGACATGTTCTCATTTTTTCGGACAATGTATCAGTAATAGCGTATATCAACAAGCAAGGGGGAACCAGATCGATGATACTGGGGCAACTGACGGCAGAAATTCTGGTTTGGGCGGAGGAAAATCTCCTGTCATTAGAAGCGGTCCATGTCAAGGGCATTTTGAACCTGGAGGCAGACTATTTAAGCTGCCACGAAGTGGATCATGCAGAATGGGAATTGAATCCAGAAATTTTTCTCTGGGTCACGGAAAAGTTAGGGAAGCCGGAGATAGACCTCTTCGCCTCCCCAAAAAACGCAAAGCTTCCGCAATTCTTCTCGATCCACGATTGTCCAAATTTTCTGGGGTTGGATGCCCTATCAATCCCTTGGACATTCAGCCTAGCTTATGCTTTTCCTCCTCTCAGGTTGCTTCCACAAGTGTTGGAGAAATTGCAGAAAGAGAAGGCAAATCTAATTTTGATAGCCCCGGCCTGGCCCAAGCGAGTATGGTTCTCCACTCTTCTCAGTCTTTCGGTTCAACCACCCCTGAGACTACCAGTCACACCAGATCTATTGAAGCAGGGTCCATTGTTGCATCCCAGACCGGAGCTATTCAAGCTCTCAGCCTGGACCCTGAGAGGGTGATGTTAAAAAATAAGGGTGTATCGGAGAAAGTGATTGAAACACTTCTCAAATGCAGGAAGCCAGTTACCCATAAGATTTATAGGAAGACTTGGAAGGTTTATCTGTCTTGGTGTTCCTCCAATAACAGAAATCAGAATGAGATTGGAGTAATTCTCGATTTTTTTACAAGAAGGTCTAGAAAAAGGGTTGGCCTTAAACACTTTAAAGGTTCAGTGCTCAGCCTTGTCAATATTACTGGACAGACCTTTGGCACAGGAAAGATTGTTGAAGGATTTTTTTCGCGCAGTCCAAAAATCCACCCCTGTGAGGCAAAAAGTTTTGCCGCAGTGGGATTTATCCTTAGTTTTGAATGTTTTAACCAGGACTCCTTTTGAACCTATGGAAGAAATTGAACTTAAATTTCTTACCTTGAAAGTCGCCTTCTTGGTGGCGATTACATCGGCCAGACGCCTGGGGGATCTTCAGGCTCTCTCAATTAAAGACCCTTTTCTTGCCATTTTTCCAGACAAGGTTGTTTTACGTTTAGATCTCAATTACTTACCTAAGGTATCTTCGGATTTTCATCGTACCCAGAATATTGTTTTACCTTCTTTTTGCAGCAATCCTTCCTGTGCGAAAGAAGCTGAATTTCATTCCTTAGATGTTAGGAGAGCAATCCTGGCATATTTAGAGAGGACAAGAGAATTTAGGAAGTCTTCTCATTTATTTATTATTTTTCGGGGGAAAAATAAGGGTCAGCAGGCATCTAGACAGACTTTAGCAAGATGGGTTTGTGAGAGTATTTCTCTAGCATATAAGGTCTCAGACTCCACTCCACCATCAAGCATCAAGGCTCATTCTACACGATCCTTGTCAACATCTTGGGCAGAGAGAGCTGGGGCCTCGATTCAACAGATAAGTCAAGTGGCTACCTGGGCGAGTCCTTCCACTTTTATCAAGCACTACAGAGTGGATGTATTATCGCAACAGGATTTGGCATTTGGCAGAAAGGTGCTACAGGCAGTAGTCCCTCCCTAGGTGGGTGTTTTACTTGTTTATCACTCAGAGGGTATCCCAGCTGATGGACATGAGAAAGCACCTGTTAGTCTTACCGGTAATGGTGTTTCTGTACAGCAGCTGGGATACCGTCTACTACCCTCCCTTTGCCTGTCGCACTTCCTTATACCTGTCTTCTGGGTCACTAGGAGGTGCTTCGCTCCTCTTCTCCCGGTGTTTCGGTCTTTTACTTTTTATACGCTGAGGTTGGAGGGGGGCGGGAGCTTTTTATACTTTCTTTTTTGTGTTTCCCCAGAGGATGGGCGGAGCCATCACTCAGAGGGTATCCCAGCTGCTGTACAGAAACACCGTTACCGGTAAGACTAACAGGTGCTTTAAGCAATACCAGTTGCCTGGCAGCCCTGCTGATCCTCTGCCTCTAATACTATTAGCCATAGCCCCTGAACAAGCATGCAGCAGATCAGGTGTTTCAGACTTTAAAGTCAGATCTGACAAGACTAGCTGCATGCTTGTTTCTGGTGTTATTCAGATACTACTGCAGAGAAATAGACCAGCAGGGCTGCCAGGCAACTAGTATTGATTAAAAGGAAATAAATATGGCAGCCTCTGTATACCTCTCACTTCAGTTCCCCTTTAAAACCCAGGGAGAATACTATACTATTGTTAGTTGTGCAGAGGCTGTGTGTATAAGATAGGACTTGCCTGGGTGGGTGACAGTATGGAGGCAGGGAAGGAGATGAGGGAAGATGGCTACCTTACTCTGACTTGCTGTATTGACTCATGTTAAGTGTGAATTTTTTTTTTTTAGTAATAGTTGCGTCTACACATTGCCTGTGTGCTGATTGTAATTCTCACTTTACATGCTGCGCTCAGCTCTGAGCTAAGTGTTGATGAGTATTGGTGCTTGTTGTCTACACAAGACCTCTGGATGAGACCTTTACAGGCAGCACTCAGTCAGCTGCTAGATCAAGCCCATCACTGGCTGGTAGATATGGCTTTTTAATAATCATATTTGTTTAATAGTTTTTAGGGCTTATTTCCACTGAAATGTTAAATTTTGCACGTTTTCCTGTATTCGTGTTTTTATGCAAATTTGGGTGTAACAGTCATTACATTACACAGGAACAACTAACACGTGTTGGGCCAACAGTCTGCCCTTAGTCATAATAGTTTCTGTACAAAAATCATCCCGACTCCAACTCCTGCGTGGATACAGTAGTGGTGGCGGATTCAAGAGGACTCTATTTAAGGGCTGGTCTTTAATGCCGTTCCGTTTGGAAGCCCCTGATGACGCAGTAGCGAAACCTGTCGGATGGTGAACGGATGGCAGATGGGAAAACTGCACCCCATTGATATATGTACAACGCTTTGTTCTGCTGAGGGTCCCTGTCACAAGGGCCCTTAAGTGAGTATTGGAGACTGTTTCTTATGCACAATAAAAGGTTTTTTACTTTTTAAACGGAGAACACTTAGCTCTGTTTCTTTTGACATTATCACGTATATGCTAGGAGCATCGGTACTGTGTGAAAGAGGACAGCTGGCACTCCGATGTATGATGAGGACCATGAGAACTTCTGATCGTTGTGGTGACCAGATACATGCTTAAACCTTATAACTTGGGTCTTTCTTGAAATTAGTAAGCCTGCGCTTTGAAGGGTGTTGGTGATGGAGTGATATTTGAAGTACCATGCAGCGCTGAAGTTGATCTGACTGACTCCAGGTACCCAGAAATTGCTCCGACTTCACAGCCCTGCAAAAATCAGCATTCTTAGTTGCCCCCACGCCCAATCTGCCGCTGAGCGCATTCTATCCACCCCTTCCGCCCATGGGAAGCTGCTCCGCTCCCAAAAACGCTATGCTTCTATGGAACTCTATCACAAACTATCACCAAAGGAATAAAGTCCTAATCCCTGTCAGGCGACAAGAATTGAAGGTCTGTATTTAGGCCGCATTGTATCACTTGCCAGCAACATGTTAGCTTAAGATGAAGTAGACCATTATATGCTGTAGGTGGTAGTGAATCACAGTGCTAGATGTAACCATTTGGAGCAGTCATGTGACTATATCCGCAAAAGGGCATTGGTTGCATAAGCTGATACCAGCATAACTTGATTTGGTTCAGCCTATAAATTCAGCACTGACCCCCTCCCTCCCCCTTTTTGTGTACAGCAGTGGCATTGCCAAACTATAAATTGGCATAATTTCACCATTTTATGAGTAGGCTCCATGATCGTGGGCAGATCCTAGGTACATGGGAAGGGAACAGGTTACATAGAGGTTAGGTGATGCGCCAGAATGCAAATCTGCCCTACGGACGTCATTATAACCGTGGCACCTAATCATTCCTCCTTCCTTAGCCCTGCTATTCCACATGAGAGGATCTGACATAACTGGTTCTCTGGGCATGTCTGGGACAGGAGACCTCACGAGCCAGAGCTGCAGGCTAGACAGGAATGCCTGGACATTGTCACTTGTGTGATCAGTTGTTGCATGTCCATAGTTTCCTGTCTCTGCTGCCAAGCGCGATCATGTGTGGCATATGACATCCTTCTGTTTCCCTAACAAGTGTGTAATCACGATTACAAGTAATCAGTCCCCAGAGGCCGGCTTCAGAATAAATCCATCCCAAACCTCTTGGATTGTCTCAGTGGAATGTCTTCTAGACTCTGGACTCCCCCTGCCCCCTTTTTTTCTATGTTGTGTGCATTTGTGTTTCTTGCCAGTTGGTAAGATAGCCCTGGTTGCCTTGTGCATGATGTTTCCTAAAATGGAATTTTTGTATCGGCGTGTAGAGCAAGAGTAGAGCCACTTCACAGCTCTCTGCACAGCTCAACAGCGTACAAGTGATTGATAGGCTTTAACAAGGGGATGTGTCATTCGGCTACAAGATCATTTGATAGGATTCACTGCTATATGCATAGCCCAAGGAGAGGCCAAGCTGCAGATGCTGTTGCATATCACTCAGTGTATATATATATAAATGTGTTGTGTGCATTACGCGGATCAAATCTGACTGCCTGTGCTGCTGCCAGCATTCCCTGTAGAGCAAGTTTTTAATGTCTCAGCAGTAACCAGCGGCAACCAATCCAATGCCCTGTACATTAAGAGTAAACGGAGCACAAGCTGGATCTGAGCAGAGAGTGGATTGGTTGCTGTTGATGCAAATGCACATCCAGTACTGACAGGCTGTATAAATCAATGTACTCTATTGCGTGCATGATAAAAAAAAAAAAAAGTCGCAATATGTTTTTAGTTTTTTTTTTTTTTGTTTTTTTTTTTGTTTTGGTTTTTTTTTCATATTAATGCAGGTGGTGTCAGAAAAATAGATTTCTAGGTGAAATTTTATTAAAATGATTTGCAGTTTGTCAGTAATTGTGCCCTCTCTGATCTGATTTTTAATCCAAGAGGAAGCCATCTGTCGGTGGAATATGAATATAAGAGGGAAAGAGGTGCCGAAAAAATAAATAAAACTGTGTTAAAAACAGCTAAAATAGATAAAGGTGAGGTGGCTTACCTCAGTGGCAACAGATTCGAATATGAAATTATCACATTTTATTAAGCACTAAATGCGTTTTGTGGGTCCTGGCCCACTTCCTCAGGCCAAAGACAGTGCCAGAAACCAGGGATGTGGCGTCTGTACAAAAATCATCCGGCGACTCAGTTTATGAAACCTCCGACTCCAGGTACCCAAAACTGCTCCGACTCCACAGCCCTGCCAGGAACTATTCAAGCCTGCATAAGGGACGTCTACACACCTGTGGAATATGGTTTCCATCTGCAAGCGAATGGCCGTTTTTACTGCAGCAGCACTTAACCTTTCTGATAAGGTGCGTACACACGCACTACCATAGGAACGACGGGTCCGCCGCTGAGTGGATCGTTCAGAAACAGCCTTGTCAGTCCGCTGACAGTGCGTACACACGCATACTGTCGGCTAACCCATCGTTACATTTGGTAGTGCGTGTGTACTACAAGCAGATATCATTTGTTCAGTAGATCACTGACAGTAATTGGTTCTGGTTTAAACTTGAATTGGTGTACGGAGTCCTGGAGGCTTGGTTCACATTGTGATGCTTATGTTATAACCAGGGCTGTGGAGTCTGTATATAAAAACTTTGATTCAGGCTCTTCAGTCGGCTCCTGGTCACGTCATTTGATTCTGATTTTCTTTTTCTTTTTTTCCTCTTCATTCAGAACATAGAGATACATCAGTCAGATCCATTAGTGAAGGTGAATCACATAAATAGGATATCTCTTGTAGTGTGTGGGCCACTAGTCGATTGAGTTTCAAGCATTCATACTAAAGTCTTATAACCCAATTAAGACAATCAATTTGTTTATTGAAGCCGAATCAGTAGATGTATGGCTACCTTTTACTCCTCTGGATTTAAAGGACAACTGTAGTGAGTGGTATATGGAGGCTGACAAATTTACTTCCCTTTGAAAATAATACCAGTTGCCTGGCAGCTCTGCTGGTCTACTTGGCTGCTGAAGTGTCTGAATTACACCTGAAACAAGCATGCAAATCATCTTGTCAGATCTGACAATGTCAGAAACACCTGACACGCTGCATGCTTGTTCAGGGTCTCTGGCTAAAAGGATTAGAGGCAGAGGCTCAGCTGGATAGCCAGGCAACTAGTATTGCTTAAAAATAAGTAAATATGGCAGCCTACATATACCTCCCACTACATTTGTACTTTTAAAGGATGTCTGAACTAGGAGGGATATGCAGGCCACATTTTATTTCCCTTTTAAACAATGCAGATTGCCTGGCTGTCCTGCCGTTTCACACATGCAATTGTGATTTTGCATTGTGATTTTTACCTTTATTGTATACAGTGATTAAAATAAGTGTCAAATGCCATCAAACATCTGACCTGCATGCTTGTTCAGGGTCTAGGACTAAAAATATTAGAGGCAGAGTATCAGCAGGACAGCCAGGCAATGTGCATTGTTTAAAAGGAAACACTCATGACCGCCTCTATATCCCTCTTAAGGTGGCCATACACTGGTCGATGTGCCATTAGATCGACCAGCTGACAGATCCCTATCTGATCGAATCTGATCAGATAGGGATCGTATGGCTGCCTTTACTGCAAACAGATTGTGAATCGATTTCAGCCTGAAACCGATCACAATCTGTTCAGCTGCTCCTGCCGCCTGTCCCCCCCCCCCCCCCCGTATACATTACCTGAGGCTGGCTCCCGGGCGTCTTCTCCGCACTGCACCGCACCGCTGTTCTTGCTCCATCCCGGCGCTTCCTGTGTTACTCCGTGACCAGGAAGTTCAAATAGAGCGCCCTCTATTTCAACTTCCTGGTCACCGGAGTGACACAGGAAGTATAAGCGTACACTGGGACATGCGGAAATGCGGTGCAGCGAGGAGAAGAGGACCCCGGAGCCAGCTTCAGGTAATGTATACATGCTCGGATCGGGCCCGAATCGTACGCCGCAAGAGACGCGCTCATACCGCCGGGCGATCGAGGGTAATTTCCCGCACGGCGCGATCGACGGTCCGATCCGATTTCGGGAGGGAATCGGATCGGCGGGTGCGTTTAGCGCAAGCGATTGGCAGCAGATCCGATCCCAGGATCGGATCTGCTGTCGAAACGGCCGTGAATCGAGCCAGTGTATGGCCTGCTTAAAATGATAAATCAGTTGTCCTTCAAACCTGCTGATGAGTAAATTGATCTTGTGCTAGAAAGTTAGGATTACAAAGTGATCTTCTCTGAGGGATAGTTGGTTAGTGACTACATATTCCTTCATTCCTCTAGATTGTAAGCCTTTGGGCAGGGTCCTCCTCCTTTTGTGTCCTACCTGATCTTGCACCTCCATTACTGTAAGCCCATGCTATGCATTTGAGAGAACCTAACTTGCCTAATCTCCATGCTCCCATCCAGTGACTGACTAAGCATTACCTTGTACTCATACTGTGCTGTGTGATCTGGTTTTCTTGTATTCCTGTATTGTCATATTGCTGTATGTCACCCCTAAATATTGTCTGTAACCTAAATTAATGTCCAGCGCTGCGTAATATGTTGGCGCTTTATAAATGCAATAAATAATAATAATAATAATAGTAGTGACTACATATGCTTTATAGGAAATCCAAAGTTGAAAAAAACAAAAAGCAGTTTAACTTACCTGGAGCTTCTTGCAGCCCCCCAAACCCCCTCCCTGCAGTCATCTTGTGCCTGCACTGTCCTTCTGAGAGAGACCCTCCGGCCAGCTGCGCCAACCCCCTCAAAGCTGGCCAGCCACACCCTATGTCATCGTGTTCCCGTATATGACTGGGTTGCTTGCTGCTGAATACAGGGTTGCAGAAGGACGGTGCGGGCACAGAATGACTTTTGCAGGGGGCTGCAAGGATCACCAGGTAACTGGTTTGTCGTCCCCCCCCCCCCCCCTACACTTAAGTAGATGTTGGCGCTATATAAATTCATATTAATAGTAATTAGATCTACTATTACCGTTGCTGTGTGTCTGCAAATAATTCCAGGTGTGATAACTGTCGTACTTGGCAAATAAACATGATTCCAATGGGGGCATTACAATTTTGCCATAAAACACAGAACTGATTCGTTAAGGGCCCTTTTACACTTAATCAGTTGCTCTCCGTTATAACTGAAAGAGAACTGATTTTCAAAGTACAGTAATGTCGTGTTTTTTTTTCTCTGACTCTGTTCCCACTATACACGTTTTAAGTGTACCAATGCGTTAAGTGTAAAAGGACCTCATGAAACCTCTAAGTGATTACGGTAATCCTCTTCCAGTGTCTGGCCACTGGCTGCTTTATAGTAAAATGAGGGACAACCCTATAGTAAGTATATTTATACAGTAGAATCCATTTTTTTTCTTAGTAAACTCCAAGGGACCAGGAAAAGTAGTTTGCTATATCAGAATTGGTCTTGCATTGTATTTGTATAAGATGCATTTGCTGGGACCTGAGGACTGAGTTTACCATATCCAGAAATGTACTATATCAGCGTTTACTATAACAAGATTCTACTGTATTGGACTTCTCCTGTGAGAAGATATTGACAAGGTTGCCAGCAGCTGCATATTAGCCTGCTGCCACTAGATGTCACTGCTTGGGGAGGGCTTGCTCTTTCCTTTTATGATTTGCTCAAAAGCAAGATGCCACTCTTGTATACATTTGTCCCTAGATTTTTAGCCCATGTTTCCTGTTACCTCTACAGGCAGCTTTGCAGAGAGTATGGATGTTTGAGGCATGTAACTGTGCTGGTTTATTGGCACATTTGTGATGTAAGAGTTCCTCTGACTCGTTACTTGAGAACTGTGCAACCAAGAGGTGTCTTTTTTGTTCCCTCTTTCTTTCTTGTTATATATATATTGTTGTTCAGTATCTCTTGGGTTTTTTTTTTTTTTTTTTTTTCGTCTCCTCTCCTCCACACTGTCATTCATTACTAACCTGTAGGTGGCTGCTTCTCATACGCTTAGTTGCTGTAAATGAGGCTTAGACTGGCACATGCTGTTTGATTCGATAACTATCATCTCTTTAGTACTGTAGTACTAGTCAGCTGATGTTTTCAGCTGTCAGCCATTGGTTGGAAACTTTGTACCTGGCTCCTTATTGTGACTGCAGCCTGGCAGACCTGGCACTACATTAAGCCCGTGTCCCACAGATAACGTGAGCGTGTTGTGGGCAGACAAAGAATCTTTTATGGTTTGATCATTAGCTAATGAAAAGCAAGAACGTCTTATGCCCACGTAGGAATGTCTCCATTTCTGGTGTACAGTGCTGAGTGATTTTACAGCTGACTGTTGTGCTTAGATCTTGTCCACAAGGTGTGTGTGTGTGTGTGTGTGCGCACACGTGTTTGTATGTTTCTCAGTTGGTATTTCAGGGGGTGACAAGGTGTGACTTTCAATATGAGAATTCAATTCTTCCTACCAGTTTTACAGTAAAGCTACTTGGTGACTAGAACTTGATATTTTAGGTAGTTTCGTTCAGCTTTCATGCTGTTTGCGTTGTAACCTTTTAATTATTATCGGTGTCTCCGATGGGGACATTTTCCCGCCATTTTCTCAGCTTGTGACACAAGTTTTACAATATAAAGGACTCTGTACACATCCCTTGTGAGGTAGTTGAAATGTATAGCTATTTTACTCCTAATCTTTACCAGTACTTAAGATTCCTGAAGTGAAAGGGATATGGAGGCTGTTGTATTTATATCCTTTTATTTCCTTTTAAACAAAAACAGTTGCTTGGATGTCCTGCTGACCCCTCTGCTTCTCATACTTTTAGCCATAGTCTGAACAAGCATGCAGCAGATCGGATGCTTCTGACTAAACTCTGAACAGAAGTGTAATATTTCTATGTAAACCTACCTGGTGTTTAATATTTCTTGTGTAATCATACATACATATTTTAATGTCCAATTTGTATCAGTGTTTCTATGCAATAGATGACTTGACAAATCCTATTATTCCTTTATTTCTTGATTATCCACTATATATCCTTTACTTCCCCGATAAGTATCCCAATAGCCCTATATATCAAGATTAGCAGCTTTCATGGGATGAGGGGAATTTATATAATAGTCTATTTTCACAGATGAGGGGTAATTAGAAAGGCTAAATTCTAAATGCATACAGGCCTCATTCACACCTAAAATCAAAAACACAAACGGATTGTGTTTTTGTGTGCTTCCCCCCCCCCCCCCCCCCTCCCGGCGCTCCACTGCACGCTGCGTTTCTGGTAAAAGCGCTTTTCCAGAGCGGTTTTGTAATTCACTCCCTGGCGCAAGTCAGGAAGTGAACTCTTTGACCCAGAAAAGAATAAATAGTGTATTTTATTCTAAAAAAACGAATGCAATCGCAGCATAAAGGGGTTTTGTGAGCGTTTAGTGCTCTTTTCTATACCTTTCATTATAGCAAAAAAGTCCCAAAAATGGTACAAGCACCGCTTTGCTGAACGCACAGCGCACAAACCGCGCTATGAACCTTCTCGTAGAGATTCATTGAACAGCCAGTTTGTGGGGGTTTTTAATAATCGCCTGCGCTTGAAAAAAGACTGCAAACGCCTTCAGTGTGAACGACCCCACAGGGTGCATTTCTCTGTTTTCCTTCTGTCCTGTGCAAGAGTTTGTGTCTATTTTAAAGGATACCCAAGGTGACATGATGAGATAGACATGTGTATGTACAGTGCCTAGCACACAAATAACTATGCTGTGTTCCTTTTTTTCTTTCTCTTTCTGAAAGAGTTAAATATCAGGTATGTAAGTGGCTGACTCAGTCCTGACAGACAGGAAGTGACTACAGTGTGACCCTCACTGATAAGAAATTCCAACTATAATTTCAAGAAAGCCCTCAAAACTTACCTTTTCACTCTGGCCTACTACCCCTCACAAGTGCTCTAAGCCCACAGCTGAACTCTGGTCCCCTACCTTCCGTGTCCTTACCTCTCCCTCTAGATTGTAAGCCTTTAGGCAGGGTCCTCCTCCTTTTGTGTCCTACCTGATCATGCACCTCCATTACTGCGAACCCATGCTATGCATCTGAGTGAACCTAACTTGCCTAATCTCCATGCTCCCCTCCAGTGACTAAGCATTACCGTGTACTCATACTGTGCTGTGTGGTCTGGTCTTTCTTGTATTCAGGTATTGTCATTTTGCTGTATGTCACCCCTAAATATTGTATGTATCCCTAATTATTGTCTAGCGCTGCGTAATATGTTGGCGCTTTATAAATACAATAAATAACTATAAAACACTTTCCTAGCAGAAAATGGCTTCTGAGAGCAGGGAAGAGATAAAAATGGTCAATAATAGATTTTAGCTCTGGCATACTTCAATAAGTATCATTGAGAAAAAACAATAAAAACAGTTAAAACTTAAAAAGTAGATTTAAACATAAAATAAAACTGTGGAATATCTTAGTAATTTTTAGGAGAAGGAAGATAGATACAATTGTTCATTAGTTTATTTTCGCCTTGTGTGTCCTTTAACAGGAATGCCATTTGTAGTCTCACATTAGATTGCATTGCTGCCAGGAAAACCTATTGTCGTTTTTGCAGTCAGTAGGTTTCCCTCAGTCTGCTGTCAGGTTTGCTTTAGTGGGTAAAGTTGCATTGACAGTTCCCTCATTAGTGATGACTTAGCAGATTATCAGAAGACATTAGCAGTTGTAGTGATTGATTAAAGATGATCAGTTTGAAGAATCATGGGATCAGGTGACTGATTTATACGTCTGTGATTGGCCCTTTCTGATCATGGCTCAGTTCTGCTTCCTGATTGGCCCATAGTGCTCTCCTCCTTTCGAGTGCAGCTCTACTAGCACTACCTGAGCAGGTGTAAAGACAGAATCGAGTCATGGTTGTGCTGTATATGAAAATAAGTTAATCATTTAGTATTTCCTTTTTTTTGTTTGACCAGTGTCCTGGCGTAATGATGGTATGGGATTATTGTTCTGCTTTATTACTTGAGCCTTCTGTCCTTTCTTTCCCCCTTGTACCAGCACAGCTCCTGGCAGCTGTATGTGACACATAGAAGCTAATGTTGTCGTTTCTTCTCCTCCACAGCTTTGATACTGCTCTTCTACTTGGTATTCTATGGCTTCCTGGCCGGACTCTTCACCCTGACAATGTGGGTGATGCTTCAGACACTGGATGACACTGTTCCTAAATATCGGGATAGAGTTGCCTCACCAGGTAACAATGCTGTCTTCATTGCTGTACCATGCACTGCTCTGTATTCTTATTTGCTGTGTGCATCTGTGTTACATTGCCCACTGATCATAGGACAGTCTGCTGCTCAGGAGTGCCGCTGTCATTTAAAGGCTTCCTGCTTTTGTTTTATTAAACCAAGGCAAAAGCTTTTGACACTGTTCCCAACAATAGCCTGGTGCAGAAGCTGAGGATACAGGGACTAGGAGAAAATGTGTGTATGTGGATAGAGAACTGGTACAGGGATAGAAGGCAAAGAGTCCTGTACTGCAGGGGTCAGTATTTGGTCCAATTCTTTTCAATTTATCTATGATCTAGTAGACGGAATACAGTGTAATGCAGCCATCTTTGCAGATGATACAAAATTATGCAGAAATATCAACACTAAGATGGATAGTGGCATATTACAACAGGACCTTGACATGGCCATATGGGCAGGCATGTGGCAGATGAAATGTAATGTTGATTAATGTAAAGTTATGCACCTTGGTCGTACGTAATAGATCATCATATAAAATAAATGGCAAATAGCTGGGAACATCAGAGTTGGAGAAGGACCTTGGAATACTGGATGATAACAAGTTAGGTAATCGTATACAATACCAAGCAGCAGTAGCTAAAGCAAATATAATTCTGGGATGCATAAAAAGGGAAATATCTAGTTTACTACTCCCTCTATAAATAATTTGAGGCCACATCTGGAGTATGGAATACAGTTTTGGGCACCACACTATAGAAAGGACATTGATCTTCTAGAATGGGTACAAATATGGGCAATTAAATTAATCAGAGGGATGGAAGATCTCACTTACCAAGAAAGGTTTGACAAACTGGGCTTATTTAGCTTGGAAAAAAAAGGTGACTGAGAGTTGACATGATTAACATGTATCAATACAGGATCTTCTCAAAAAATTAGCATATTGTGATAAAGTTCATTATTTTCTGTAATGTACTGATAAACATTAGACTTTCATATATTTTAGATTCAAATACACACAACTGAAGTAGTTCAAGCCTTTTCTTGTTTTAATATTGATGATTTTGGGATACAGCTCATGAAAACCCAAAATGCCTATCTCAAAAATGAGCATATTTCATCCGACCAATAAAAGAAGTGTTTTTAAAACAAAAAAGTCAACCTTCAAATAATTATGTTCAGTTATCAATATAAATCATCAATATTAAAACAATAAAAGGCTTGAGCTACTTCAGTTGTGTGTATTTGAATCTAAAATATATGAAAGTCTATATCTGCATTTATAGAGTGCTTGGATGCTTTCCTTGCATTGAAGGGCATCCACGGGTAGAAGTATTGGGTAATACCTGGAAGGGTTGATCCAGGGATTTATCTGACTGCTATCTGGAGTAGGGAAGGAATTTTTCCCTTTTTAAAGCTTATTGGCCCAGGCCTTGCAAGGTTTTTCGCCTTCCCCTGAATCAACTGGGATATGTGCAGGCTCAGGTTGGTGTTTTTATTTTTATATTTTACTTATTTTCTGGTTGGACTTTTCTGGATGTACCCCCCCCCCCCCCTTTTTTTTTTTTTTTTTTCTTTCTCTCCACTAAACCTACTATAACTATGAGGCTGCTTTCACAGTGGGACGTTACAGGCACACGTTAGAGCAGCCTGTAACGCACCCCACCGCACAGCAATGAAAAATCAATGGGCTGTTCACAGTGCCCACATTGCGTTACACAGTAACGCTTCACGTCAAGACCACGTACTGCATGCAGTACTTTATACGCGGCTAAGCCGCGTTAGGCTGTTTGCACATGCTCAGTACGGGTGTTTTTTTTTAATTTTTTTTTTATTTTAGGGGCGGAGAGGAGGCGGGGAGAGGCCGCTACGTAGCCAGGCACATGGCTACTTGGCATTCACTGCACTTGCAGTGTTTACTCTTGGAGCGGTTGCTGATTGGCTGGCAGCTCCGCTCACGTGGTCTCCGCAGCGCCTCCGACAGAGCAGGCGCACCAAGAGCTGCTTTTAACGCGACTCTTGGTAGCGTCCTTCTCCAACACCACCAGGAGTTGCGTTAGGGGCACGTTATGTGCCCTATAACGTCTCCTAAACGCAACGTCCTGGTGTGTAGGTAGCCTGAGGCTTTCAGCTGTGTTACCACAGGGTGAGCTGAAAGCTATATACACATGCTAGACTAAGACCTGGCGGAGGCAGCTGGTAACAACTGTCTCTGCCGTTAACGATATTGTGGATAGTTTGGGTCTGTCAACGCCATAGATAGATTAAAATCTGAATGATGTGAAAGTGTTTGACTAATAACAGCGCTGTTAAAGGGAAACCTGAATCGATAATAAACGTGTGAGATAATGAATTGTATGTGTAGTACAGCTAATGCTGGGAACACACGTTACGTTTTGCGCGTTCGATTCAGCGCGCAATCTATTAGCCATTCGATTTCCTGCTCGATACTCTTATCTTCCACTGGTTTTTCTTATCTTTTTTTTCCATTCACTTCTATGAGAAATCGAGCGGAAAAGAATAGAGCGGAACATCGGACATGTCGGCATTTTATCATCGAAGGCATCTATCGGAACGATTCTTAGCAAAAAAAAGTACTGTGTATTCCCAGCATAAGAAATAGAGCATTAGTAGCAAAGAAAAGTCTCATGTTTTCCCAGTACAGGAAGAGTTAAAAAAAATCTATGCAAAAGAGCTTCTCTAAAGGTGCATACACGTCTGATTTTATGCCTGATTGTTCAAACCAGACGATTGAAGTACTTATCATTCAAACAAAAAGTCGTTCAGCAATACAACAAGGACAGGATATCAACCTCAATATTAGTAATTGAACACTTCTCACCAAAGGAATGAGCACTACTCTCTCTCTCGTGCGCGCTCTCTCTTGCTCTCGCTCGCTTGTAAGGAGCCCATGCAAAAAATCCTCTTTTGGAGTGCACTCCTATTTATGAATTTGAACGTAGTATATATGCATATATAAATTCTTCAGGCCCCATAAATATATTGCTTCACATATGTGATAGGCCCAGTGCACACCAAAACCGCTAGCAGATCCGCAATACGCTAGCGGTTTTGGGAGCTGATTTCAGAGCGATTCTAGGTATGTTTAGAGAGGTTTTCTAAACATACCTAGCGGTTTTGCGTGCGTTTTTGTGTAGCAGATTACACATATTGTTACAGTAAAAGCTGTTACAGAACAGCTACTGTAACAAAAATGCCTGGCAAACCGCTCTGAACTAGCGTTTTTCAGAGCGGTTTGCGGTTTTCCTATACTTTACATTGAGGACGAAACGCTTCCGAAAACCGCAAACGCGCAGCTGGAGGCGCGTTTGCGGCTTGGCAAAAAACGCAAACCGCCGGTGTGCACCATCCCATTGCAATACATTAGACAAGCGTTTTTAGAGGCGGATGCGGCCGGCGGATCGCTCCAAAAACCGCTCGGTGTGCACTGGGCCATAGTTGGATGGATGGTGTCCTGAAATATTTATATGGTCTGCTTGTCACCCCGTATGCATTGTAGCATGCCTCTATGCAATAAATGTATACGCATTCATTACTGACCCTAGACTTCGGGTCAAACCTCAATCGGATGGCTTAAGCTGGCATAGACCCGAAATAGACTCACGTGACCTCACATCGGCATTTCTTTGAAGTGGATTAAGATATTCCTGCGGGATGTCTTAGACATAACTCTACCGCATTGAATTTCGTCCTGTTTCACGGCTCCAGATTGAGAGCAGGTTGCATCAAAGGGACCTTTCCTGCGCAGTATGTGGGTCTCGGTGGCCAGCCTCTGAGAGGAGGAATGCGGAGGCACGGGGGACGCCGTTCCGAGGAATGCTTCTGGGTCCGACGTGACGCGTTTCGTCACTATAGACTTCCTCAGACGTACTGCGCATGTGCGTCCTACGTCCTATTTATGCGACAGTAAGGGTGCACTGAGATGTAATTAAAAACTGACACGACATAGATTGCAATGCTGCCATCTTGTGGACAAAAGGGAGAATGTCACCAATTTATAGGAATTCAATACATTTATTAGTCGTTCAGACTCCTTTTACACACAGACGACAAAACGTTTGAAATGCTAATTACAGATAATTTAAATGTCGTTTGACTGGTCAATGGACTGGCTAGAACAATGGACTAAATCAAATGACTGATCAAACTACTTGTTTGAATGTCTATTAGTGTCAAAGTAATAGACTTTCAAACAACAAGTCATTTGTGGATCCGGCAAGCAGATCAGTAAAAACTGCTGCTATCGGTCTAACTATCGAACGTACACGCGTCCAACTGTCGTCCAAACGACCAGTTTGAACGACAAGTCGTTCAGAAATATCAGACGTGTGTATGTACCTTAAGATCTTCTACCAACTTGGGTGGCATACAGCCTGTTTCCTGACGCACTTAAAGAGGAACTCCAGTGAAAATAATAAAGTGCTTCATTTTTACAATAGTTATGTATAAATGATTTAGTCAGTGCTTGCCCATTGTTAAATCTTTTAAATCCCTGATTTATATTCTGACATTTTGACTGTTGGCAGGTGATGTAGCTGCTGCATCCTTTTTTTGGTAGTTGGAAATGGCTGTATACAGCTATTTCCCACAATGCAGCAAGGTTCACAGACCAGAAACTGCCAGGAGTACCACGGTCTTCAGAGTTTCTTGTGGGAGGGCTTTCACCACAATATCAGTCATACAGCGCCCCCTGATGGTCTGTTTGTGATAAGGAATAGATTTCTCATGTAAAAGGGGGTAACAGCTACTGATTGGGATAAAGTTCAATTCTTGGAGTTTCTCTTTAACAGTCAAACTCTGAGAGACAGCTTAAGATAAGGTTTTACTGCAGGACAGTTCATAGTCATTATTTTTTCTTTTATTTTGTAGCTTAAAATACAGAGCGTGGTTTTAAAACTGCCATTGTGACAGAATTATGCAATGTTATTACATTTTTAAATATAACTAAAAATTAGAATCTTCTTTGCTATTATTATTATTATTATCATTATTTTTCTATTCCTTATCCGTACTACACGTTTATTATATCGTAAGATTTGTTTCGCTTTCGGTTTGCTTTGATGGGTAGCTTTATGAGCAGCTGCCCTGATTTGCCAGTAGCTGCTTTACCATATAGCAGTAAAAGCCTCTTTGTTCAGGTTTGTTTCTTTTGTTGTGGAAATAGTTCTGAACTTAGAAAGTGCAGGGCTTACTGGAAGGCATTATGTGTGTGCTGACCCAAAAACGGATCCTTCTAATGTTCTTAACCGGTTATGTAAACTTTTTTTTTTTCCTTTCTCTCCGCAGTGCTGAGTTCACTAGTCAAACCCATGTATTTCACTTAGTTCACTAATACGTGTGTACTAGCTACATGCACTGTATGTGGAGAATCCTCAGCTGCTAGATCTCCTATTTATAACCTACTGATCAAATGGGCTTGATTGACCCCGGGACATTAATCAGTGCAGCAGAAATACATTGCACCAAACATATGGGCCTTATTTCTATAGGAAATAACCAGCATAATCGGCAGTTAAGGGACGAGATTGTCAAACTGTTTTTGTTCACAAAAATCTGTGGTCAGCTGATTTGCACTTTACAATTTGCCATATAGAATTCACCACAAGAAAAGCTATAGCTACTGTGTAAACCCATTTTTCAAATACCTTGATAGCCATTAATCGCCACTGTAAAGGGAACCTGTAGTGAAAGGCATATATTGGTGGCCGTATTGGTTTCCTTTTAAGCAATACTAGTTGCCTGGTAGCCCTGCTGATCCATTTGGCTGCAGTACTGTCTGAATCGCACACCTAAAACAAGCATGAGGCTAATCCAGTCAGATTTCAGTCCGAAACATCTGATCTGCATATGGCTAAACGTTTTTGAGGCAGAGGGTCAGCAGGATAGCCAAGCAACTGGTATTGTTTAAGAGGAAATCAATATGGCAGCCTCCATATCCCTCACTTGGTGTTAGTGGTACATGACTGCAGTGTAGCACTACTTACCGTATTTTTTGGACTATAAGATGCTCCTGACCATAAGACGCGCCTAGTTTTACAGGACAAAAACTAGAGGAAAAAATATGAATGTTTGTATTGGCAGGAGTCAGGATCTCCCTACATTTGGACTATAAGATGCAGCGACTTTTTCCCCCACTTTTGGGGGAGAAAAAGTGAGTCTTATAGTCCAAAAAATACAGTATTTCTGACAAGAAATAACAGTTGCGGCTGGTGATCCATTTATTTCTCAGATGAGTGGAGCTACAGATCGACAACTTATATTATAAGGGGATTATAGCACTAATCTCCTCCATGATAAACCTACCGTATTTTTCGGAATATAAGACGCACTTTTTCTTCCCCAAAACTAGGGGGAAAAAGTGGATGCGTCTTATATTCTAAAGGTACGGTATTTGGGCCCCAAAACATACTTACCGGTTCCTGCAGCCGCGATCCTGTCCTCCTCCGTCTGACTGCCGCCATCCAAGGGTCATCCGAGGGTCCCAGCTGTGGTCATCTGAGGGTCCCAGCCATCCCATCCAGAATCCCGGCTCTTCAGTGTCCCAGTCGCCAGATCGTCTTCACTGCAGACAGCAGCCATGCGGTAATCACGCGCTGCTGCCTCGCCGACATCCTCCATGGTAACGGCGTCCTCTTCCTAGTTACGGTGCCCCCTTCTGTGTGACGAGCGGCGCATGTGCGCCGGGTCACGCATGACTTCAGGCGCACGTGCGCCGGGGTCACGCATGACGTCAGGCGCACGTGCGCCGGGGTCACGCATGACGTCAGGCGCACATGCGCTGCTCGTCACACAGAAGGGGGCACCGTAACTAGGAAGAGGACGCCGTTACCATGGAGGATGTCGGAAGGGGGCAGCAGCGCGTGATTACCGCATGGCTGCTGTCTGCAGTGAAGACGATCTGGCGACTGGGACACTGAAGAGCCGGGATTCTGGATGGGATGGCTGGGACCCTCAGATGACCCTTGGAAGTCGGCAGTCAGGCGGAGGAGGACAGGATCGCGGCAGCAGGATCAGGTGAGATGCTGCAGGGGCAAAGTGTAGTGTAGTTTGTGTTGGGTGCAGGATTTAGGTAGTGTAGTGTAGTGTAGTTTGGGTTGGCTGCAGGGGTTAGTTAGTGAAGTGTAGTGTAGTAGTGTAGTGTAGTTTGGGTTTCTACAGGGGTTACTTAGTGAAGTGTAGTGTAGTTTGGGTTGGCTGCAGGGGTTAGTTCGTGTAGTGTAGTGTAGTTGGTGGGGGCAGCAGGGGTAAGTGAAGTGTAGTGTAGCAGGATTTAGTGTAGATGAGCAGTTCAGCTTAGACAGTTTTGGGGGGTTTAAAGGTCCATAAGACACCCCTGCAACATAGACGCACCTAGGTTTAGTTTTTTTTTTTTTTTTTCCTGATTTTTGCCTTCTAAATCTAGGTGCGTCTTATATGCCGGAGCGTCTTATATTACGCAAAATACGGTAATTGCAATTTTATAAATATTGCATTATAAAAGTGGCAGTGAGGTTCTACAAAGCAGAAGACAACAGGAGAATAGTACATATTTATGTTGGGTGACATAGTGGTTAGTACTCTTGCCTTGTAGCGCTGGAACCCCCGGTTCAGATCCTAGCAATGGTACTATCTGCACGGAGTTTGGATGTTCATCCCAAGTCTGCATGAGTATTCCTCCGGGCGCTCCGGTTTTCTGCTAAAACCCAAAACGTGCAGATACGTTAATTGGCTAAATTTGTCCGAACACCACCCAGCCACCTGTGACAGTCCATTGGTTATCACTCCAGCGTGTACATGAGCCACCAGGGGGGAAGCTTGTTCCAGACCTAGGGGGAGTAGTGAAGTATTAGGCCTGGAACCCACCTGGAATTGCTGCAGCGATTCCTAGTGCGCTTGTGATTCCTTGGCGTTTGGAAGTGATGTACAGTAAACTGTACAGCGCTTCCGATTTTGTTCTTTTTTTTTTTTTTTTTTTTTTTATGAAAAACAAAACAAAAAAAAATTAATTTATACTTGTCTGGCGTCCTTCTTCTGCCTGTAGCCCTGTCACCTAAAGGAAGAGGTCATAAGTGCTTCTCTAGGACCAGTCGGAGAAGTGACTGTGACCTCATCCTTTCGGGGCAGAGCTACGGACGGAAAAAGGAAATCAAGACACCGGGCAAGTATTTAAAAAAAAAAAAAAAAAAAACTTTAACACGATTGCTCGGTCCCCCCAAAGTGCTGCATAATCGCTTTGATAAACAATTTATGCAGCGCTTATATGCTTTGCATTGAGCACTCAAAATGCTGCATGTCCTGCGATTGCCCCTAACCGCAATCGCACTAATGTGTTGCCCCTCACTCACTTTCATTGGCAAAGCATTTTTGAGAATCCTTGGCGATCCAAAAACGCTGCTAAATATCACCCTAGTGATATTCCTACCCTTAGGCAGAGAAGGCCTAGAGCTTTGCTACTTCATTTTAAATGCACAGCAATCGCACACAAAAGCCTGACCCAACTAGGAAACAACTTGTAACAAATGGATCCTTCGTTTAAGTTCTAGGCAGTGTGAGGCCCTCCAGCTGATCAGGAACTACAAGTACCAGTATTCCTGTCTACTATAAACCACTTCCTTCACCATGTTGAAGGCTACCTCATCGTCCCCGCAGAGCACCTGTACAAACCATATTCTATTAGTGATGCATGTAGGAGATATTCTAGTTTTTACTAATGGGGAAAACTGAATTGGTTGGCATTTTATTACCACCGTTATCATAACTTATCTGTCTGAATCAAACAGACTTATTTAAACTGAAATAAATGTCCCTTTTTTCTGGAGAGACTTCTGATTACTGCATTGATTAATGTCCCACGTTTAGTAATTTGAATCCTTGGTTTTGGTTGATCTAAAGATCTACAATCCTGTACATGCAATGTGTGATTGTGTATTTATGTGGTGTTTTACAAAACTGTGTGCTATCACCATTCTTTCCTGAGCTGTGCCTGATGACTGAAGCTGTGTGTTCTCCTGTCTTTCCTGTATGTAGTCTTCTATTTTTTTTTAGCTGAGCCTCCATGATTATGGTTGGTTTATGTCTCCACATATGGCCACAGCGTACCCACAGCAAGATTGCAATTGTTCATTCCACGCAATATTTGTGTACTGTGTATACTATATAACTGAGGTATCCACTTTTCCCTCAGAAATCAGGAAAAAGTGATTGACTCGCATATAAGCCCCCTATCCAGTATAGCCCCCTCCCCAGTAGCCAGATGTGGCCCAATGATGATACAGCTGTGTCTCAGATGGCATTATAGACCTGAGACACAATAATTGCCCAGATCATTGCACTGCTGACACGTTGCAGGCACGCTCCACTCCACAAGCCAGGGGACACGGGTAGTCTTGAGCAGCACACTCTGCACACCATGTTGCAGGGGATGATGGTGGGCACAGACACCGCAGGGAGCCAGATGCCAAGAGCAGGGTCCCTAGTGCAAGATTCTTACACTCTGCCAGTAACAAAACCTTCTCCATCATCCGTTCTGCTCCACTGACTCTCCTATAAGCGGAGGGGGTAAATTTTCTGCAAATTTTTTTGTGCTGAAAAATTAGGTTTATACGCAAGTATATAAGATAACCGTTTAACGGAAATTGGTTAAAAGATGATTAAAGATTGATGATAAACATGACGATCATTCGTTTTGAAAAGACCGTCATGGCGAATCACACTAGGGATAATTGGTCAGTGAATGATCGTTCATGTCCCACCATCGTGATATTGTAAGTTCTGGGAGCGGTCGTTTTTCAGTGGTGTTCTCCTGATCTTCCCGTGGTTACTTGGCTTAAAGGTGGCCATACACTGGTCGATTTGCCATCAGATTCGACCAACAGATCCCTCTCTGATCGACTCTGATCAGAGAGGGATCGTATGGCTGCCTTTACTGCAAACAGATTGTGAATCGATTTCAGCATGAAACCGATCACAATATGTGGTGGTGCTGCCGCTGCACTTCCGCATACATTACCTGCTCGGTCCGGCGCGTGTCCTCCCGGTCACCGCTGTCTTCTCCGCTGGGTTCCGGATTCCGGACCAGCTGGCTTCACTTCTTTCTGTCCAGGGAAAACAGTAGCAGGCGCTCTACTGTTTAAACTTCCTGCCGGGACAGGAAGTTCAGTGAAGCCGGTTCGGAATCCGGAACCCTGCAGAGAAGACAGCGGGAACACGCGCCGGCGGAACAGGTAATGTATTGCGTCGGGCATTCGAACGCCGCTATCGACGCACTCCCGACCTGCTGCCGATCAAGCAAAATCTTCTGCATGGACGGCTCGACGGGAATCGACGGGAACGATGGAGTTTGGACGGAAATCAATCGTTTGCACAACGATTTCACAGCAGATTCGAACACCGTGATCGAATCTGCTGTATATCGGTGGGAAAATCGTTGTGTATGGGCCCCTTTACACATATGGTCGAGGGAGTGGATCAAAATTTAAATCCTTGTAGACAGCTGATATCCAGGATTTTTTTGCCCTTGCCATGTGCTCAAGGTCCTCTTTCCCATGCAGGAGACCTATTGCCTTTTCCCCACCCCACAACCTCTCCCGAGTCTGCAGCAATAAAATAACCTAGTTAACAAAAGTTAAGTGAAGAATGCCCGATGGCGATGTCTAAAGGCTCATACACACGGGGTACGGCCGTCGCCGCAACCACGTGGCACGCGCATGTTGCGGCGACAGTTCGCCCGTGTGTATGACGCGCGCGCCCCGAACCGTCGCCCGTCTGAGCTGTCGCCAGGCGATTGACATGTTCAATCGCTGGCTACAGCCGTCGCTGCAACCTCGCTGGAACTGTCGCTAGCCCCGCATGTGTATGCGGGCTAGCGACAGCTACCCACACACAGTACACGGAGCTTCCGGCGGGGGGGAGGAACCTCGGCGACAGCTTCCGCCGCATCGCTAATCCCTCTGCTGCCGTGTGGATGCAGAGGGACTTGGCGACGAGCTGTTGCCGAACTGTCTCCGAACTGTTGCGCACACGCTCCCGTGTGCTAGCGACAGCTACAATTGTCCCCCCGTGATTGGCCTCTTCCAGCCTTGTTCCTGGGTTTCTCTCAGGGAGTGGACTTTTGTGTATTGGCAGCAGCCCAGCTTCCTGTAGTACCTGCTGGCTGGGAAACCTTTTCTTGGAGAATGGCCTAACGATTACATACAATAACTACCCTCCCATTCTGTGTTATTGGGGGTTGTGGTTAAGTACAATGGTTTTTGACTCTCTACTCGATCTCACTCCAATTTTTGTGTGGTCTGAAGAGTCTGGAGACTGTAAACATTGAGGGCCCAGTCGCACTTAAAAGCCAAATCGCCGACTATTACCACCGGCGTTTTGCGGGAGTGATTTTTTTCCGCGATTTAACTTGGAAGAAATCACAGGACACAGCAGCGATTTTTCCCGCTATAGTTTAACGCTTCTGTGGCACTGAAACGCAATCGCCTGAAAATAGCGCAGGCTACAGGTTTGCGTTTGGCGATTTGCGGTAATCGCCGGCGATTATCGCAAATCGCCCAAGTAAGAACAGGCCCATAGGGTATTAAAGCACTAGTGCTTTCAAAAGCGATAGCGCTTAAGCGTTTTGCCGAAATCACTGGCAAAACGCTCTAGTGTGAATGGACGCTAAAGCTGGTGCAAGGAGGAGCTTGCAGGTCCTCTCGGAGGGAGTTGCATGGCACTCCAGCCTGACCCAGTCTGCTCTCCCCTCCCTCTTCCATAGGATGGATTGGGCTTATATGTGCTTACACTACAGGCAAACTATTACCTAAAGCAATCATTAACTATCATATCTATAGAGCACCCATCCAATAGTTTTGATGATTGTGAAGGGTAATCCACTGTGTGAATAAGTAACACAGCACATCTGTGCAGCACTCAGACTTAAACGATCACCTGAAACAATGGAAAACAGTAGTTTCTGCCAATACAAATGTAAAGCTTGTACATGCATACTGAATGTTCTCCTCCGCTGCGTCTGTACCCGGGCTAACTGTTCCTTCTATCATGATAGAAATCTATATCTTTATCATGCTTCCGATTGGTTACAAATCTTAATGTCTCCATGGAGCCCTGTCTAGATCTCTCAGGCCCTATATTTGGCCTTATTAGAAGTCAGAATTGTCCAGAGTTGGTAGCAGAGGCCTGGAGGCAAAACGTGTTCCGAGCACAGAGGAGTGATCAGTGTCATGTCTTATCCTATAATGACCCATCCTATGTCTTCTGGTGTGCATCTGAGCAGAAGCAGGTCTGACCCGGTCATGCTTCACATCTGGGTGAGACAGGCGTCCTGCAGCATCTCATCCAAATGCTTCTCTGCAAGTATGCAAAATCATTTATGGGCTTCCACAGTCTCTTCCCGGCATTCTCTTCATTTTTGACCCCTGCAGGGGGACACGGAGGTGCGGCGCCTAGCGACCCTGCTTAATGCATGTAGCTTCCAGATTCACCTGAAACCATGGAGAAAATTGGGATCAGAATGTGTCGGCCACACAAATGAATGTAGGACGGTTTAACGATCATACCAGTGCTGTGCATTCATTTGAATGGACGCCACTTACAAGGAACATAAGGTGAGAAGCATACGGAGGCTGCTATATTTATTTCCTTTTAAACAATACCAGTTGCCTGGCAGTCCTGCTGATCTTTCTGATCAGTAGGGTCTAAATCACACACCCGATACAAACATGCAGCTAATCTTGTCAGATTCATCATCAACCTCTAATCTGCTGCATGCTTGTTCAGGGTCTATGGCTAAAAGTATTAGAGACAAGAGAGGATCAGCAGGACAGCCAGGCAATGTGAATTATTTAAAAGGAAGAAAACCTGTCGCTCTCATCACTCTCACCTCACCACGAGGAGTGCCGCAGCCCTTCATTTACTGCCGTGGGATAACCGCTTTCATCGGGACTTACTCGTTCTGTTGAACATACCATGATATGCATCCCTTCTCCTATCTCCCACTAGTGATTCTCCTATCTTCAGTTGCAGTAACCATTTAGCTTGTGTAAATTGCATTACCCGGCAAGAGATGGCAGCTAGTATTCTGTCTGTAAATCTAGATCAGCCAGCTGTTGGTCGGGGTATAACCTCTGCTGCCCACGTGACTTAGTTTATAAACATTTCCTACTAGTTGTTTCTTGCAAACCCTTCCAAACACAAGGGCAGTGTGCGCCGTGCGTCAGTTCCCACCTTCCCCCATGACGGCACTCAGATTCCACATTACGTTGTCATTCGGCCAGCCTGACACACACAGCATTGTGTGCCCACTCTGACGTCTCCCCTGTGTGCTGTATACTCCCCTCAGTTATAAGCGCCACCCATCACCACTGCTCCTGATTACAGGGAAGAGTTCAGCTTTTTTCTGTGTGCGCTTTGTGGTTGTCTAACTGGCACTATTCAGCAATCCAGCTTTCTGTGTGATTGGTTTATATATAGTGAGTAGATCGGAAGCACACAACCGCACCTTTCTCCAAGATTCTGTGAATTTATATGTATATGTGATTTAAGATTATTGCATTAATGAGTTGAGGTTTATCATAATCCTTGTGTGATTGCTGTGATTTTGTTTATATGCATCATTAATGTAAAGCCCCTTTGGTTTTCTGGCAGAATTATCCTGATATATTTTAATCCTCATTGCAATGCAGGTCTTATGATTTCCCCTAAATCAGCTGGGCTGGAGCTCACCTACTCCAAGAATGACAAGGCTTCATATGACGCCTATGTGAAAGTCCTCCACAACTTCCTAGGACGTAAGTGAACACTGCAGAAAGCTTTTTCCTCATACCTGTATTTTTTGTGTGTGACCATCTCTCTGGTGGATAAATATTTAGCTCAATTCGATGTATGAATGCATATGGCCAGCTTTATTCATCCCTTAGGATTGCGCTCATTCACATCTAATGTTTTGTGCCCATGTGTATCTGAGACCAAAGAGGTCTCAAGCTTTATACTTACCTGCGGCTTTCTCCAACTCCCTTGAGGCCACTTGCTTGGTCCCTTGCCAGCTCCGTGTCCCCACAGTTCCCAAGGCTGACCAGCAGGAAACCGAGGCCTGGGGAGACGGCAAGGAAGCCCCAGATAAGTATGAAACTTGAGTCCCCTTTGGACTCTGGTTGAATACTCTTATGGAAACTGAGAAAAGTACAAACCTGCATATGAACACATCATGCCTATAGGATGGGATCATTTGCTCAAAATTTCATAAAGTGAAGGTCTATCCTCTATGAAGGCAAAAAAAATAGGCAAATTACTATAATACAAGAAAAATATACAAAGCATATTGATCATATCACAAGGGGGGAAAAACAAAAACAGGCTGGAAAACTTACATACTGACCGTACCTATTAACCCTAGTCAGACATGATGGGCTGTAAAAATACAGTATATACAGGATGCTGGATTATAAAGTTATTTATACATAATCAATTATGCATATGTAGTTGTCCAAAATGTTTTCAAAGATCAGTGGCCAAGAGAAAGAAATCAAAATGCTGAAATGCATTCACTTTAAATTGTAAAGTGCTGTGTGCATGAAAAATGCATGTTTGCATTGAGATAAACTAGAGTGAGAGCAAAAAACACCCACCTGGAATTTTTTTTTCTTATGAATCATTTTTGCACCCATTCTAGTTTATTTCAATGCATATACAGTGGTGTGAAAAACTATTTGCCCCCTTCCGGATTTCTTATTCTTTTGCATGTTTGTCACGCTTAAATGTTTCTGCTCATTAAAAACCGTTAACTATTAGTCAAAGATAACATAATTGAACACAAAATGCAGTTTTAAATGATAGTTTTTATTATTTAGTGAGAAAAAACCCTCAAAACCTACATGGCCCTGTGTGAAAAAGAAATTGCCCCCTGAACCTAATAACTGGTTGGGCCACCCTTAGCAGCAATAACTGCAATCAAGCGTTTGTGATAACTTGCAACAAGTCTTTTACAGCTCTCTGGAGGAATTTTGGCCCACTCATCTTTGCAGAATTGTTGTAATTCAGCTTTATTTGAGGGTTTTTTGCATGAACTGCCTTTTTAAGGTCATGCCACAACATCTCAATAGGATTCAGGTCAGGACAGTGGCGTAGCAATAGGGGGTGCAGAGGTAGCGACCGCATCGGGGCCCTTGGGCTAGAGGGGCCCCGCAGGGCCCACTCTCAATCACAGTATTAGGTCTCTATTTGTCCTATGCTGATAATATTTACTTCTATAGATGATTAGTATATCAATGATCATTAACACACTGTTTCCCATCACCTTCTTGCACCTCTGACACTGTGGTTGTCCTCGATTGGTTTTGGTGTGGCGTATCAATTGTTATGCATAGAGAGCTTGGGGGGCCCCAATGCAAAACTGGCACTGGGGTCCACAGCTTCTTAGCTACGCCACTGGGTCAGGACTTTGACTAGGCCACTCCAAAGTCTTCATTTTGTTTTTCTTCAGCCATTCAGAGGTGGATTTGCTGGTGTGTTTTGGGTCATTGTCCTGCTGCTGCACCCAAGATCGCGTCAGCTTGAGTTGACGAACAGATGGCCGGACATTCTCCTTCAGGATTTTTTGGTAGACAGTAGAATTCATGATTCCATCTATCACAGCAAGCCTTCCAGGTCCTGAAGCAGCAAAACAACCCCAGACCATCATACTACCACCACCATATTTTACTGTTGGTATGATGTTCTTTTGCTGAAATGCTGTGTTACTTCTACACCAGATGTAACGGGACACGCACCTTCCAAAAAGTTCAACTTTTGTCTCGTCGTTCCACAAGGTATTTTCCTAAAATTCTTGGCAATCATTGAGATGTTTTTTAGCAAAATTGAGACGAGCCTTAATGTTCGTTTTTGCTTAAAAGTGGTTTGCGCCTTGGATGTCTTCCATGCAGGCCGTTTTTGCCCAGTCTTTCTTATGGTGGAGTCATGAACACTGACCTTAATTGAGGCAAGTGAGGCCTGCAGTTCTTTAGATGTTGTCCTGGGGTCTTTTGTGGCCTCTCGGATGAGTTTTTTCTCTGCGCTGTTGGGGTAATATTGGTCGGCTGCCCACTCCTGGGAAAGTTCATCACTGTTCCATGTTTTTGCCATTTGTGGATAATGGCTCTCACTGTGGTTCGCTGGAGTCCTAAAGCTTTAGAAATGGCTTTATAAACTTTACCAGACTGATAGATCTCAATTACAATACTTTTGTTCTCATTTGTTCCTGAATTTCTTTGGATCTTGGCATGATGTCTAGCTTTTGAGGTGCTTTTGGTCTACTTCTTTCTGTCAGCTCCTATTTAAGTGATTTCTTGATTGAAACAGGTGTGGCAGTAATCAGACCTGGGGGTGACTACAGAAATTGAACTCAGGTGTAATAAACCACAGTTAAGTTATTTTTTTTAACAAGGGGGGCAATCACTTTTTCACACAGGGCCATGTAGATTTGGAGTTTTTTTTCTCACTAAATGATAAAAACCATCATTTAAAACTGCATTTTGTGTTCAATTATGATATCTTTGACTAATAGTTAACGGTTTTTGATGAGCAAAAAACATTTAAGTGTGACAAACATGCAAAAGAATAAGAAATCAGGAAGGGGGCAAATAGTTTTTCACATCACTGTACTTGCATTTTCATGCACACAGCATTTTACATTTTAAGGACAAAAATTGTGCAGATGCTTTTGTAATGGAGATACTGCCTCATATTGCTATGAGTTGCCAGCTGTGCCCAGGAGTGTTGGTGTCTGGAGCTGTCCGTGGGGTGCCTATATTCCCTCACTGTATACACCAGCTATTTTCAACCGGGGTTCAGCGAGAACCCTCCAGGAGTTCCGTGTCAATTTGACACTTCCGTGGGAAACAGTCCCACGTTCCTCATTTCTGCAGGACAATATAGTCCCGCTTCTGCATCCGTCTACAGCAGTGGCGGAGGAATTCCTTCATGCTGCTGTGAGCGAGAGGCGGATGGATTTGAGAAACAGCCGCATCGCCCGAAGCCAGGTCCCGGCACACGCGGGAGTTTAAAGCAGAATCCCAGCTTCAAGGAAGAACGTCTGTTGGGTAAGTATGGGTTTGTTTTTCTTTTTCCACACTGACACCAATGAATTTATTGCACATATGGCCAAACGAGCAAAAGGAGGGACATTTCAGCCACACAAACAGGAGAACATAGCAGCAGCCGCCGCACAAACGGGACAGCACAGAAATTATGAGACATGCAGCCACAGAAATGGGGGAAAAAGCCGCCAAACAAACGAGACATAGCGGCACAGAAATGGGGGACAAAGCAGCCACACTCATGGGACATAGCAGCACAGAAAAGGGGGGACAGTGCAGCCACACAAATGGGACATAGCAGCACAGAAATGGGGGGACAGTGCAGCCACACAAATGGGACATAGCAGCACAGAAATGGGGGGACAGTGCAGCCACACAAATGGGACAGCAGCACAGAAAAGGGGGGACAGTGCAGCCACACAAACAGGGGAACATACCAGCACGCAAATATATATTTATTATTCTTGCTTGCAAACACAGGGGTTCCCCGAGATTTGAGAATTTTCAGAAGGGTTCCTCTGGACCAAAAAAGGCTGGTATACACTGTATATTCCCTCACTGTGTTTCCCGCCCTGTAGTGGTTATTTATGAAGATGGTTGCAGAGTGAACTGGACAACAGGTGCAGTACTTCCATCAGTATGGGGGGTAATACTGATGGAACCCCCTATTGTAATGTTATTTCTGGAACTTTTGGGGTCCCAGTGAGTAAAGGGCGCTATTGGGGGAGTAGTAGTACCTCTTTGATAGCTAGTTTGGGCTTACAAAGGGATGTGTGTGGATGGGATTTAAAGTTTACTGTATCTAAACCCCAACTTTGCTGGTGTGGCACATTCAGTGGACACTGGAAAAGCTGCACATGTAACATAGGAGCAAGGCTGCACTGGGCATCAGACCTCACGTAGGAGCAAGGCTGCACTGGGCATCAGACCTCACATAGGAGCAGGGCTACACTGGGCATCAGACCTCACATAGGAGCAGGGCTGCACTGGGCATCAGACCTCACATAGGAGCAAGGCTGCACTGGGCATCAGACCTCACATAGGAGCAAGGCTGCACTGGGCATCAGACCTCACGTAGGAGCAAGGCTGCACTGGGCATCAGACCTCACATAGGAGCAGGGCTACACTGGGCATCAGACCTCACGTAGGAGCAAGGCTGCACTGGGCATCAGACCTCACATAGGAGCAGGGCTACACTGGGCATCAGACCTCACATAGGAGCAAGGCTGCACTGGGCATCAGACCTCACATAGGAGCAAGGCTGCACTGGGCATCAGACCTCACATAGGAGCAAGGCTGCACCGGGCATCAGACCTCACATAGGAGCAGGGCTGCACTGGGCATCAGACCTCACATAGGAGCAAGGCTGCACTGGGCATCAGACCTCACGTAGGAGCAGGGCTGCACTGGGCATCAGACCTCACGTAGGAGCAAGGCTGCACTGGGCATCAGACCTCACATAGGAGCAAGGCTGCACTGGGCATCAGACCTCACGTAGGAGCAGGGCTGCACTGGGCATCAGACCTCACGTAGGAGCAGGGCTGCACTGGGCATCAGACCTCACATAGGAGCAGGGCTGCACTGGGCATCAGACCTCACATAGGAGCAGGGCTGCACTGGGCATCAGACCTCACATAGGAGCAGGGCTACACCGGGCATTAGACCTCGCATAGGAGCAAGGCTGCACCGGGCATCAGACCTCGCATAGGAGCAGGGCTGCATCGGACCTCGCATAGGAGCAAGGCTGCACCGGGCATCAGACCTCACGTAGGAGCAGGGCTGCACTGGGCATCAGACCTCACGTAGGAGCAGGGCTGCGCTGGGCATTAGACCTCACGTAGGAGCAGGGCTGCACTGGGCATCAGACCTCACGTAGGAGCAGGGCTGCACTGGGCATCAGACCTCACATAGGAGCAAGGCTGCACCGGGCATCAGACCTCACATAGGAGCAGGGCTGCACTGGGCATCAGACCTCACATAGGAGCAAGGCTGCACTGGGCATCAGACCTCACGTAGGAGCAGGGCTGCACTGGGCATCAGACCTCACGTAGGAGCAAGGCTGCACTGGGCATCAGACCTCACGTAGGAGCAGGGCTGCACTGGGCATCAGACCTCACATAGGAGCAGGGCTGCACTGGGCATCAGACCTCACGTAGGAGCAGGGCTGCACTGGGCATCAGACCTCACGTAGGAGCAGGGCTGCACTGGGCATCAGACCTCACGTAGGAGCAGGGCTGCACTGGGCATCAGACCTCACGTAGGAGCAGGGCTGCACTGGGCATCAGACTTCATAAGTGCTTTTGCTGTTTGTGGTGCAGCCCCAGCTGTCTAGGGATGAAATGGTTACATGAGCCTTTCTTAGACATGCTGTGATCAGAAGGTCATTTGTTCACTTCCCAGCAGGGCTGAAATGACCTTGTGTCCTGCTGAAGTGAGGCAGAGAAATATCTGCAAAGGTTGCTGTTTTCCAGCGTTGTACCTCTAATACTCCTAACAAGATGCTGCTTTTGTTCACAAATGTTCTTAAAGCAAACCTGAACTGAAAAATAAGTCAAAATAAACATCCACACGTCATACTTGTCTGCCGCGTAGGCTACTCGTCAATCGCTCTCTCCTCTCCTGCGTCCTGTTTGTCCACTGTGATCAATGGAATTCTCCATTTTAAAAATGGCGATGACCCTCTAACAACTTCTGCGTCAGCAGTTCGTGAACTAGTAATCGCCAACTTGAACCATACGGAAACATGGCCATTACCTTGCACATCCGTTGTCCTTTCAGTTATAACTGACATCAACTGATATAGTGAAAAAGGGCCTTAAAGTACTCCTGACATGGTTCCCTTTCCCCCCTCCTACTTTAAGATTGTTTAATTACTGGTGATGTGACTAGCACAAGGCACCATCCTCCCCCCTCCTGTGCCCCTGTAGTCCCCCTTCTGCTCAGTCATATTCTTCGACTGAGGCAGAACATTGATTTTGTGCGGTGAGGAAGTGGCAGTTCTTCATCCCCCTCCACCTGCCGCTATAGTTCCCCCCTTATGATTTACTGCACACAGGGGAGCTGATCTGTGTGTGATCGTGTGGTATTTGAGGTCAGATATCCTTCCTACCTCAAATACCACACGATCACACACAGAGCAGCTCCCCTGCGTGTTGTGTGTAGTAAATCATAAGGGGAACTATAGCGGCAGGTGGAGGGGGATGAATGATAAGCGAGCCGAGGGGAGGAATAATGGTCACTTCCTCCCCACGCACATTTTATGTCAGAACGGGCCACAGGGGGCACTGGAAGGGGAAGGATGGTGCTGTGTGCTAGTCACACAGCACCAGTAATAAAACATTTTAAAATGATCGAGGACGAAGTACCAGATCAGGAGTACTTTAACCTCCTGAGCGTTACGGCGCTCAGGAGGTTTTATTACTATTTGCCCGATTAGAAAGTAAATGTGCCTAATGGCTGTAAATTCTCTAGCTAGCACTAGGCTAGCTAGAAGAAGTCTTCGGCACTGCAGCTCCCCCGTTTATACGTTACCCAGCCTGGATCCAGTGATCGGCGCAGCCTCTCCGGAGAGCTCCGGTCTTCTCTATGGGAAGAACTGCAGATGACGGCATGACGCCGCCGACGTCATGCGCAAGCCCGATCCTCCCCATAGAGAGACCGGAGCTGTGCAGGGAGGCTGTGCGATTGCTAGATCCGGGGGGGGGGGGGGGTGGTGTATAAACGGGGGATCGGCGGCGATCGGAGGGTGCCGGAGACTCTTACTAGCTAGCCTAATGCTAGCTAGAGGATTTACATTCATTTGGCACAATTATTTAATTATGGGGGACTCCTGGGGCCACAGAGCGGTATGCCCGACACAGTGTTTTGCATACGATTTTGTCAGAACTGGAAGGAATCATTGTTAGAAGGAAATGGTAAGCTTCTGAGAGGAACTGATGGCTAGGTAAGTATGTAATCTTCATTGGGCTAACACATTTACTCCATATAGTAAGAGAGTCATCGGATATTAAACACTGTGAGCAGACTGTAGGCAAACTCTCAAACTACAAATAAAATAGGTCAATGATGGACCAGTCAAAATTTGATGTGTACAGGCTTAACTGCCAAAATGATGTGCTAGGGAAGCTGGCTGACCTCTTTTTTATATAGATCCTTCCAAGGTATTAAGAATCTCCCCTGAGTAGATTGACTAATTTAAGATCTGACCGCTTTTTGCTAACTACTGTAATTGGCCGTAGCATAGGAGAAAAGTTATAATGTATTTTACTCAAGGAGAAATATACTTTATTTTTTATTTTTTTTTAATCTTCATGATGGTGGTCATATCACTCAAAACAAGGACCGAGAGTAACAAATCAACCTTTTCGATAGTGAGGAACCTCAGTCAGTTTTTTTTTCATTGTTTTCGCTCTTTCCCTTTCTCTTCCAGTGTAAAATGAGCCATACATTTCTTCTCTCCTATGTTGCTAGAAGTCTGACATCACCAACAGGGTTTGGACTAGTCCATCTCTCCATAGGGGATTCTCAGCATGGTCTATATACAGACATTCCCTGAAAAAGATTTATACAAAGATGCTGGCCAGCCTCCCTGCTCATCGTACACTTTTTTTTGGGCAGTTGGACGTAGCAACTGCCATTCACTAAGTGCTTTTGAAAATAAAACTCTGAGAACCCCCATGGGGAGATGGGCTAGTCCAAAACCGGTTGCCAGATTTCTACTACCTACTGTACATGACAGCGACCTAGAAGAAAAGTAATTTATGGCTCATTTTGCGCTGGAAGAACATACTTCTTATTTGTATGTGTTTACATATATTGTACATTTTTAAGATTTTCCGCGACAGTGGTCCTTTAAGGAGGACCTTGGGATAGGAAGTGAGGGTAAATCTCTTCAGGGGAGACACAGGGCAATAAAACACCATAAGGATTCTAACCGATTTTGCTTTGCTCTGTCATGGAGCAAAACTGTTGGGGTTTTGGAGACAATGTAGACAGTGCTATGCTATAGGATAACCTGCTTATCTATGTATGACTTGTGTGCCCGGAGATGCTGTGCGTCCTAAACCTTTCCTGCATTGTTCCTTTTGTGTCTTTCAGCATATAATGACTCTGTGCAAGCCTCCAATGTGCAATGCCCGCAGGGCCAATATTATGAGCAGGATGAGGTAGAGAAGAAGCTGTCCTGCCAGTTCAACAGGTCCTTCCTGGGTCCCTGCGCTGGGCTGGAAGGCAACGAGTTCTTCGGGTACAATGATGGGAGCCCTTGTGTGATCATCAAAATGAACAGGGTACGTGTCTTGTGTGTGCAGAATATGGACCCCACAAGCATGTGCAGAGGAACAGGTTAAGATTAGCTTATCATTATTCCCTAAAAGGGAACTAAACCCAGAACTTCCTCTCTGTTCTATCACTTTTGCAGAAGGCACTAAAAGGGTTACGCCTCGGTGCTTACTATGTGAAAGAATTTTTCTGCAGTCTATTACAGTTGCTGATAAGAACTTTAGAGGTGTTGATCTGCCCAAACAAAAAGTGGACACAGAGAAGTGAATTTATTTAGCCACTGTATGTGGAATAAAGACTTTTCATTGTTTGCTGTGCACAAGTTCTGGTCACTTTAAAGTCCAACTCCTCCAAAACCGAGGAATGAAAACCTAACATTGGTTTTCTTTACAGCAACGCTATCTTTTGTGACACCAATATAAACCCAACCAGAAGTGAGTGACCTTTTTCCTATCAAGGATCCAGACGGTAGTAAAAATCTGGAGCTAATTTATTATAACACTTGCCTTGCTTTATCCAAATCTCCTTAAATGTTCTAGGTAGAGTTGAGCTTTGCTAGGCAGCTTACTGATATGTGCAGAGAAAATTATTTTGTTTGTTACCTAAACCATTATGCAGCTGTAACCATGTCCTAAGCGAATCAGGAAAATAGGGCGCAGGAGCCCTTACGGAAGAAATTGCGCCCCATTGGCACCTATGATAAATGCTGCAATTAGCGGCAGAAAGGGGAAATTTGGGGCACATGGTGGCAGACAATTGACTTTTTGCTGCAAATTGAGGCGGTAAGTGATTATACAGGTAAATTTGGGCACCCGGAGGTTCTCAATTAGCGACAAGGGGGGCATTTAGCACACCGGTTTAGAGGAGTTATCAGGCAATTTTAATCAAAATAAGTGCTACTTACCCGGGGCTTCCTCCAGCCCGAAGCTCCCAGCATGTCCCTCGCCACAGCTCTGTCGTCAGCCGTTCACCGCCGCTACCTCCCGGTCCCCGGCGATATCAGGTCGACCTCCAGGTTGGCCTGTACTGCGCCTGCGTGAGCGGCGCTGTCGATCACCGCCACGTGGATCGGAGCATACTGCGCAGTTGCCTGGAGGTTGGCCTGACGTCATCGCCGGGGACCAGAAGGCGGCGAGGGACATGCTGGGAGCTTGGGGCTGGAGGAAGCCCCAGGTAAGTAGTCCTTATTTTGATTAAAATTGCCTTGATAACGCCTTTAAAGGACTTACGAGGCGAAAAAACGTAATTTTGGTCTTTACCTGTTTACTATGTGAATCCATAGGTGTGTTACAATGCGTCCTCCGTTGCATTCCGCCTCAAAGGTATCTTTTATATTCCCCCCCCCAGGCTACGACCCGACCCCACAGCACGGGTCGTCTCCTATGCCACATTCAAGATGGCCGCCGCAAAGATCCGCGGCTGCGCAGTACGCATGGCGGAGACTGCGGCTGCGCAGCTCTCCGCCCTCGCTGTGAGCGCGCCCGCTGTCACAGTAGGATGACGCTAACAGCGAGTACGCGGCTGGGCGAGGGTGGAGAGCTGCGCAGCCGCACTCTCCGCCATGCGTACTGCGCAGCCGTGGATCTTTGCGGCGGCCATCTTGAATGTGGCATAGGAGACGACCCGTGCTGTGGGGTCGGGTCGTAGCCTGGGGGGGATATAAAATATACTTTTGAGGCGGAATGCAACGGAGGACGCATTGTAACACACCTATGGATTCACATAGTAAACAGGTAAAGACCAAAATTACGATTTTTCACCTCGTAAGTCCTTTAAGTAAAAGAGACTCATTACAGAGGGGGATTTAGGGTTAGGTGCCACCGGGGGGAGGTGTTAGGTTTAGGCAACATGGGCGGCGCTAACGGTTAGGCACCACTAGGGTTCTTAGGGTTAGGCACCACTAGTGGGGAGTCTTAGGGCTGGGCACTACCAGGGGATCTCAGGGTTTAGGCACCACCAGGGGAGGGTTCTATGTAAGAGTTGTGTTAGGTTAAGCCATAGTAAAATATATGTAAATATTACCGATATTCTGCTATGGAAATTCAATAGTAGAATATCTCTATTCTCAGCGCCATTCTACTACTGGCAAACACTGCGCCCTTTTTTTTTTTTTTTTATATATATATACTATAAATGCGTGCCAAGTTAAATACACACTGCGGAATGTACCAGTGCTTCATTAGTCGGAGCGCCCCCTGCTGGTTTGGCTAGTGAAGTTTTATGAACAGAAAGGTCTGTTTGGTAGTGTTAGGGCTGGTTCACACGGACGGCAGGCGGCGTTTGGCGGCCGGAAGCCGCGTTGTCGTGTGAAGTCTCGTTTGCGGGGCGGCGGTTCCTGCGATCGTCTGCTTCCCCCGCAAGGAGACATGAAGCCGTGGCAGCGAGGCGACTCTGGATGCGGCTTCTAGGGCCGGCTGAACCGACGGGATCTGAATGCTGCGTTTACACAATTGACGGTAATCACTGGTAACCGTGCAATGCTAAACTCTCCCATTCACTTAAATGAGAGCATTTAGCTGAGGAGTCCCAAATGCGTGGCGGTAAACTGCGCCAAGCTCCCGTGTGAACCAGCCCTTAGGGCCTGTTTCCACTTGTGCGTTGCGATTTTGTTGCGGAAAACGCGTCAACAAATCCGCATGCGGGTGCGGATTCGTTCACGTTTCCATGTGCATTTTCACGCAGAATTGCACACGGTTTCTGCTATGTGATTTTTAACCATGTCAATGCCGGTAAGCTTTGACATGGGTTTTTAAGCGATAATGCACGTGAAAACGCATGGAAAACCGCAAGACAAAAACTCTTGCGGTTTTCCTATTAAATCACATTAGTGGCGATTCGTGTGCGGTATGCGAATTCTGACGGCTCTGCCATGCAGAGTTTTTTTTTTTTTTTTTTTTTTTCTTTTTTTTTTTTCTGCACAGCAGACTGCACAGAATCCCGCACAAGTGGAAACAGCCCCATCCACTTGTATTGGTTATGCGAATCTGCATGCAAAAAACGCATGCAGATTCGCTCTAGTGGAAACGAGCCCTGAGATTTTTGTTTTCTGCAAGTGACATTATCATCTGCACAGCATTCTGCAGCTCATAGAAAATATCCCCCGGATAACCTGTTAGTACTAATCTGTTGATCTCTCTGTATTGATGATAATGCCAGCATCCTTACATGTCATTTTTGTTTTCTTCTTCTCTTTTTTTCAGATAATTGGATTAAAGCCGCTAGGAAATCCTAAAATAAACTGTACTTCTAAAGTAAGTGGAAGAATTCATTTTTTCCATAAAATGGATTGACGTTAACAGCATTTCCCAGGCCTTCTGTTTAAAGTCCTAGTTCAAGTTTATTTAATATAACAGATTGCACTGAAATACAATCCATTCAAAATGATGTATTCAAAATTCATAATGCAAAAAATGTGCTTTTGCAATCTGAAAATGTGAAACTTGGCAGCAGTCACCAGGTTACAGGTGAGCAGATCCTCAGACAATGATGGGGAAGGATTTTTAGCTGCAGAAGCATCATTTCAATCAAAGGACAAAAGATATTAGGTGGTATTTTTAAATCTGTGCCTGGAGGTGGGCTAGAAAAGTATATGGTTTTATGGATAGTGTCTTCCCCCTTTAACAGCCAAAACCTTCTTAATGTTTTCGAGGTATTGAAAGGGTTAAAACAAGATTTTTACCTAATTTAGCTGCTAATTGATAAGCGTGCCTGTGCTGAACCGGAATTATGGCCTGAAACACACCAAAAGAGTTTTTCTGAGCGTTTTGAGTTTTTAAATCTGCTGCTAATGTTATCCTATGTGTCTGTGCACACTGGAGCAATGAGGTTTTGTAAAAAACCCCATAGCATTACATTGGGAAGAGGTTTTGAAAACTCTAAAAGCTCTTCCCAATGTAATGCTATGGGTGTTTTTTACAAAACCTCATTGCTCCAGTGTGCACAGACACATAGGATAACATTAGCAGCAGATTTAAAAACTCAAAACGCTCAGAAAAACTCCTCTGGTGTGTTTCAGGCCTATCAGATTGTTTTGAAAGTGTAATAAACAGTGTAAAGGAGGCAGAAAAGTTCCTGCTGTATCCATGGGAAAGCAGAGAACTTTCTTTCCTTTATTTGCTTACTAATGACTTAATTGTGAGAGTCTGATAATTTGTCCCAAAGCCAGGAATGATATCCGTTAGCTTCAGTGAGGTGTAAATGTGCTTTTATAGCACATCGGAGTAGTCTTAGGTTTCATATTCATTTTTACTGTGTTTTAGTGCATTACAGCAAAAAATTAATTTTGAGTATAAACCTACGGTACTTTAAAACTGAAAGAAATTGATTATTGGGTGGAAGGATAAAAACCTCTTTCTAAATAAACACCTATTCTTTGAACTTGGCTGTGAAGAAATTAATCTGCCCTACCTGTCTAAATGCAGTTACTCAATGTCTCCATGAGCTTTTCTAAAGGGGCTTAGCAGGTCTGTTCTTCTTCCTTCCCCAGTGCATCATGGGAAAGTTTAGAGGGAGAATCTCGATGGCTGGAGGCAGCAGTTTTCCTGAGGAAATGTTGACTGTTGTCACTGTGGGCGATCAGATGAGATGGCGGTGTGGATAGTTTTCTGGAGAGAGTATGTGGAGAATTCCCACAATGCTGCAGAGCACTGCTGGGGTGTACAGAACACAGCGGGGTCTGTTCCTGTGTAACAGGCTGTAAGCCAGCACCTTTTACCCCCTGTCACACAGTCACACCCTTACTCATTGCCCCACATGTTTTGTTTTTCTTCAGGCAGCTGTAGCTCTCCTCAATTAACTCAGTTTGCAAGAGCAGCTGAATACACAAATCCAGCACCATCCTCACAATCTATGGAACAAATGTTCATAAATCCTGTCCCCAGTATTGCCTCTGCTGTGGGCTGGCAAGCCATGCTGTGCGGGGTGTATGTGTTTGTCCTGTGTTCTTTATTACTCCAGAGTGCTGTCACCTACAAACCGCAGTTTACACAGAAACCTTTTCAGAGGTGTAAATACCTCCCTGAAGGGATCACTTTTATTACATAGCTTCATTCTTTAATGCATTCTAGTTTTAGGTCTTTATTTGGGAAGGTGAGAGGGTGGGGTGTTTTTGAATTGGCGAAAGCTGGGTTCACACTTAAAATGTGTATAGTTCCAATCCTGCCAGTTTTCTGTCAGTTCCGCTCCTCTCCATTACAGCAAACCTGAACTGAGAAATAAGTCAAAATAAACATACACGTCATACTTTCCTCCCACTCATCAATCTTTCTCCTCTCCCACGTACTGCTTATCCACTGTGATTGATCAAATATAGTGGAAAAGGGCCCTAAGGCTTTCAGTTCTGACTAGATCTAGTCGGAACTGGAAGGAATCGTTGTTAGAAAATGGTGAGTTCTGAGAAGTGATGGTAAGTATGTCATCATTTTGCAGATACAGCATTTGTTTGTTTTATATAATTGTAATTGGTTCAGGTTCAAACTGGTACAAAACTGACAGGACATCACTGGAATGGAATTGTACACATTGTAAGTGTGACCTAAGCCTAAATCCCACTCGTTGTGTGCAGGTACTAGGTGGTCAAGCTTGTTTTCATCTGTGTGTAAGGTCTGCAGAATGCTTTTGCCAAGTAAGTCGCTTGTAAATGACCTGATCAGGAGACCCTTTACTATCAGTTTCCTGTAGCTCTCCAAGATTGCAGGCTGCGATCTCCTCTGTGCCATGCCCTCCTGCAGGTCAAGCATCCTGCACCATACATCAGCAGACATAACCACACAGCCTCTCATTCAGATTTTTACATACAGAAACCTCATTTGACATTAGCGGGTAGCATTCAAGCCCCTGTGTTCACTAAGTTACCAGATGGTTATATTTAGATCTCTGCTGGAAGCTAGGCTTTAAAACCACTCTGGTAAAGTAATCCTTACCTATAATATTTAATCTGTGTCCCCGGCATAGTAATATTTTTTGACTGGCCTGATATCAGCAGAGGTTTCCTTCCCTCCCAGTGAAAGCTGTGCTGCAGAGGATGCTGGGAAAGAAAATCCTACAGAGTCTAAGCAGTATAAGCTACTTACTGCCCACCTGCCCTCATCCAGACTTAATATCTTAAGTGGACCTGTACTTACGGACTGGATTGTATAGAAGCATTTTTTTGTCACATTGCCTCTATCAATGCTACCAAATAGCTATAAACTATTGTGAAGTTTGAAGCCCCAACCCAGGTTACTGTTAGAGGTATCCATTGACCAAGCCCCCACCTTCTTTTTTTTCTTTCAGTTTAAAGGGAACCTGAAGCAAGAAGAATATGGAAGCTGACATGTTTGTTTTCTTTTGTACAATGCCAGTTACCTGGCAGCCCTCCTGATCTATTTGGCTGCAGTAGTGTTTGAATCACACAAAAAACAAGCATGCAGTGAAACTTGTCAGAAACACCTGATCTACTGCATACTTGTTCGGGGTCTAGGTCTAAAAGTATTGGAGGTGGCGGATCAGCAGGTCTGCCAGGCAACTGGTATTGTTTAAAAGGAAATAAATATGGCAGCCTCCATATCCCTCTCACTTTAGTTGTTGATGTTTTGTTTGGTATGGTTTAGTAAAGCTCTGGTGAGTTTCTCAAAAGTCTGTGAATACTTCATTCAATATTGGAGGCAAAGCCTCAGATCTGGCAATAATGTCAAACATCTGCATATGCTTGTTCAGGGTTTATGGCGAAAAGTATTATGCAGAGGATGAGCTGGATAGCCAGGCAATTGGTATTGCTTAAAAGGAAATAAATATGGCAGCCTCCATATCCCTCGCAGTACAGTTGTCCTTTAACTAAACGCAGGTACTTCACAATGTGCTGTCAGTATGCTAAAGATGGTACAAATTTTTGAAAAAGTTGCTCAGTAGCCGACCTCTCCCCAGGTAACCGCATTCTTTTATTCATTTATTTTACAGTAAGGGCCTGTGTACACTGTATGCGGTGCAATGCGGCTGCACTGTAACCAATGCACGGCAATGGAACAGTTTCCATTGCATGCTGGTTTTGCGGAATGATCCGAGAATCTGAAGGATGGCCACATCCGCCCGCCGTCTCCTCCATCCGACTCTGCATCTTCCGGTGCGGAAGTGACGTGAATGGGAGTGGAAGTGATGCGTAGCTGCATCGGCTCCCATTCACATATGGAAACTGGCCCTAAGGCAGGAGTCACACTTGGGAAAATGTGCAGTTTTGCCACAGTTTGCCTACACACATGTAGTGAATGTCTGTGGTGCTGCTGTGTGTTCAGGAGGCACCTGCGATACTGTATAGCATTCATACAAATGTACAACCTGCACTATTCTGCACAACACACGTGTTTTATCAGTGATATCACTGGCTACTGTATATATTAAAAAACCTACATGCATTAAAATGCACCCCAAAACTCTCACAATCTTGCAACAAAATTGTCTGTGGTTCCTGCAGACACAAGTGTGATTGGCTCAATTGCAAGCTGCAGAATTGGTGTCAAATTTGCATTTCCTTGACCATCCCTCAATCTCCCAAGATTGCGGTATCAACAGGTAGGGCTGGTGCACACCTGAGCGGTTCCCGAAGTGTTTTTTAAACTGCTTGCAGGGGGAAACCACTTGGCTAATGAAAGTGAATGGGCTGGTGCACACCAGAGCGGCTCGTTTTTTCCACAAACGCAAACACTGGGGATGCAGCATTTTTGAGATTTCTGAGGTGTGTCTGCCTCAATGTTACAGTAAAGGAAAGTAGAAAACCGCTCTGAAAAACGCTTGAGCAGAATGGTTTTCCAGGCGTTTGTTACAGAAGCTTTTCCGTAACAGCTTTACTGTAACAATATTTGTAATCTGCTACACAAAACCGCTCCAAACAATGCTAGGCATGCTTAGAAAACCTCTCTAAACATGCCTAGAATCCCTCTGAAATCTGCTTCAAAAACCTCTAGCGTTTTGCAGCTCTGCTAGAGGTTATTGGTGTGCACTGGGCCTCCCGCAGTCTGTCAGCTGCCATCCTATGCTGTGACCTGTGAGATGTGGCATTGGTAAGAAACGCTACTGGCTGTAACCTCAGCTTTTGTCTTTACAGGTAGAGAATGTGAGTCTGCAGTATTACCCAGAATATGGGAAGATTGACTTGATGTATTTTCCATACTATGGAAAGAAAGTCCACGTAAGTGACCATGCTTTTAAAGATGGCTGCATGAATGAGCAACTGTTACTACATATAGTAGAATGCAGGAAATGATTCAGGATACTAACTTTTACATTAAACCTATTTTCAGCATCAAGCAATTCCTATATGTATATATTGCTGTATATTGGTATGTAGCCCCCGCCTGCCCATTGAGGCTAGTCCTAGGCTGTTTATTATGTGGAATGCCCCTTTCCAGAGCATTCTGGGACACCGGCTGGTGGAATGCCCCCTTCCAGAGCATTCTGGGACACCGGCTGGTGGAATGCCCCCTTCCAGAGCATTCTGGGACACCGGCTGGTGGAATGCCCCTTTCCAGAGCATTCTGGGACACCGGCTGGTGGAATGCCCCTTTCCAGAGCATTCTGGGACACCGGCTGGTGGAATGCCCCTTTCCAGAGCATTCTGGGACACCGGCTGGTGGAATGCCACTTTCCAGAGCATTCTGGGACACCGGCTGGTGGAATGCCCCTTTCCAGAGCATTCTGGGACACCGGCTGGTGGAATGCCCCCTTCCAGAGTATTCTGGGACACAGGCTGGTTTTGTACTGGCTTCAGAATGCTCAGTAACCGAACATTCTGCAGAGATGACCTGCCAGTACTAAAGATTTTCCCGCCTCTGATAAATTTCAGAAAAAAAGGGAGAAAAATCTTTCCTCAGAGAGGAAAGATTTTACAATCGGTAAACACTAACTAATTTATGAATTAATAGCGTTTAAAAAATATACAGTATATAAATTGTTTTGGGTACAGTTCCTCTTTAATGCCACTTTTTGTTTTGTGTTAACTAGTGGAAATGCAGTTTATTCCTCTTTATGCCTAGGTTTCTTAGAATCCTTTGCAGTTCTGTAGCAGCCAAGGATTCTAGAAGATCTGAGCCGAAAGATGATTAAACTGCACAATAGTGAGCAGTAGAAATAGAGGATGTTTGTTGTGGGTGCCAAATAGCTGCAAGCTGCTTCCCTGCATGTGTTACACAATGCTCTGCTGCTCACAAACCATTTCTGTAAACCTTCTAGTAGCAACCGAGCATCTCCACCAGACACAGCCAGCAGCCCAATGTCCAGCAGCTTTAACCACTTGATGACCCAGCCTTTACCCCCCCCCCCCCCCCCCCCCTTAAGGACCAGCACTGTTTTTTATGATCTCTGCTGGGTGGGCTCTGCAGCCCCCAGCACAGATCAGGTTGCAGGCAGAGCGATCAGATCGCCCCCCCCCCCCACTTTTTCCCCCCTATGGGGATGATGTGCAGGGGAGGTCTGATCTCTCCTGCCTGGGTGTTGCGGGGGGGGGCACCTCAAAGCCCCCCTCCGCGGCGAAATTCCCCCCTCCCTGTCCCCCCTGGTGATCTGGGCTGCACAGGACGCTATCCGTCCTGTGCAGCCAGTGACAGGCTGTCCTCTGTCACATGGCGGCGATCCCCGGCCGCTGATTGGCCGGGGATTGCCGATCTGCCTTACGGCACTGCTGTAGCAGCAGCGCCGTTCAATGTAAAGAGGAGACAAACGTCTCCTGAGTTTACATTTAGTCTGCGAACCGCGATCAGCTACAACTTTGCCGCCGCACGGTATGAGTGTGCGGTCGGCAAGTGGTTAAAGTAAACCGTACTTTATGTAAAACAATAAAGACCACCAGTGTGAAACAAGTTTCCTGGCCATCTTATCTGAAAGTCTAAAGCAACAAGCGACTCATGCTGTCGGCTCACATTGCATTTTCACTATCCGCACAGCTCCCTCAGTGAAATGAAAACCAAGAAAGCGTAAATTGTCACCAGTCAACCAGCCAATCTTGCTAGGCTGTGCATTAGGAGTTGAGAAGTTGATATTGGCATATAGATTGAAGCGTCATGTGCAGTTTTATACCTCCTTCAGTAAATAGAACTGTGAGCTGGCAGCATGAGTCTCTTACTTCAAAAGTTCTGACAAGATGGGCAGTTTGTCTGCTGGATTAAAATCTCTTTAGCACATGCCTACTTTATATGCAGGAGTACGATCTGCTGAAGGACGTTACTGTAATTTTTTGCTTAGAGCGCCACTTTAACCTCCCTGGCGTTCTATTAAGATCGCCAGGGCGGCTGCGGGAGGTTTTTTTTTAAATAAAAAAAAAACTGTTTCATGCAGTTGGCTGCATGAAAGCCCACTAGAGGGCGTTTCGGAAGCGTCATTCTGATCGCCTCCGGCGACCAGAATAAACAAGAAAGGCAGCAATGAGCAGCCTTCCTTGTTTTGCTTACATCGTCGCCATAGCGACGAGCGGAGTGACGTCGTGGACGTCAGCCGACGTCCTGACGTCAGCCGCCTCCGATCCAGCCCTTAGCGCTGGCCAGAACTTTTGTTCCGGCTGCGCAGGGCTCGGGCGGCTGGGGGGACCCTCTTTCGCCGCTGCTCGCGGCGGATCGCCGCAGAGCGGCGGCGATCAGGCAGCACACGCGGCTGGCAAAGTGCCGGCTGCGTGTGCTGCTTTTTATTTTGCAAAAATCGGCCCAGCAGGGCCTGACCGGCGACCTCCGCCGGTGATGGACGGATATATTCGTCCATACCGCTGAGGAGGTTAAAAGGTACCTGAGATGTCGAAATCAAAAATATTTTTATACTCACCCGGGGCTTCCTGCATCCCGCGATGTCCTTTTGGGTGCCTCCGTTCAGCCGCAATCAGCCCCGGTAATCTCGCTCAGTCACACCAGTCATCTCTTCTGCGCATGCGTGTCCCATCCGCCCATGCAGAAATGTCAACCATGTATCTGCTTCTGGGATACTGATAATTACATCGAATTACTTCTGAGGACTCTGGAAAAGGGGGTCCATGTATATAATTGCAGTGGCTAAGGAGAGCAAGACGCCCAGGCCACAAGTGACCCCTCTTGTTTTAGTCAGTATCCTGGGGAAAAGGGTTGTGAGACATACTTTGTAGGTGTGAGCTTGTCTTGTGTGAAGGAATACCATTGAGTAACGCACTGCTTTCTCTTCTCGGTACAGATGAACTACGTGCAGCCTTTGGTTGCGGTAAAGATCATACCTGCCAATGCTACCGGTACATCAGAGGTTGTGCTAGAGTGCAAGATCCACGGCTCTCCCAACCTGAAGAACGAGGACGAGCGAGACAAGTTCCTCGGCAGAGTCAATTTCAGAGTTCAAATAAATTAGGCAGCTGAACAGTGTCCAGTTGAATACATTGTGGTTTTTTTTTTGTTTTTTTTTTAATATTATTATATTTTTGTTTTGTTTTTTTTAATCAGCCATACCTGCTATTGTAGGATAGGAGACCATCTGGAAGGATGATGTAAATGGCACATGATCCAGGGTAGCATAACTGTTTGTGCTTCCAATCCTGACCCATTTAACCACGTCTGTGCTGAGACCGTAGATGCCATGCATTCTCGAGACGTCCTCAGCTCAGACGCGGCTAAATCCTCCCTTAAACACATCTCTAAGGCCTTGCGCGGGGCCAGTTTACAAACCATTTAAAGAAATAAATTATCATTTCATATTAGGGGACCTGTAAATAGCTGATTCCGAACATTATACTGGTGGTGTTCGTCATATTTTTGATGTGATTTTATCCTCCCGCTCCCCCCCTCCCCTTCGCACCCAAAGCCCCCTCTGTGAGTGTTACAAAGCTTAATGTGTTGTGCTATGTAAATATTTAATTGATTTAACACTGGTTTAATGGTCATATCTCAAAGCCTACACAGTTTTAGGGAACAAAAAACGATGACAAACAAGCGAATGGTACCTGACCAACATGTACAAATAAATATAAGGAATTAAAAATGATTTAAAAAAAAGAAAGATTTTATAACCTCTGCAAGAATTGTGTGTCTTGTGCAGATGCCTTAAGTCCTGTATGAAAAAGCAAAATAAAGTGGATTTTAAAAATGATGAAGTTGATGGATTAATTTTTAAGAATGTTTCTGCTGTGAATGATTTGTGTGACAGTAATTACGATTTCAGTGTTTTCAGATATAAAACGGTTTGATGCAAAGTAAAGCAGTTACTTCCTCACACATGGTAAAGTTAGCCCAGATATCACCAAATTTCCGGTCTGCATAGCTGTAACCTCTATCAATGAGGTGTTGTTTAACCACTTGAGGATCGCGGTCTTAACCACTTGAGGACCGTGGGCTTTACCCCCCTTAAGGACCAGGCACTTTTTTTCCCATTCAGACCACTGCAGCTTTCACGGTTTATTGCTCGCTCATACAACCTACCACCTAAATGAATTTTGGCTCCTTTTCTTGTCACTAATAAAGCTTTCTTTTGGTGCTATTTGATTGCTGCTGCGATTTTTTTACTTTTTATTATATTCATCAAAAAAGACATGAATTTTGGCAAAAAAATGATTTTTTTAACTTTCTGTGCTGACATTTTTCAAATAAAGTAAAATTTCTGTATACATGCAGCGCGAAAATGTGGACAAACATGTTTTTGATTAAAAAAAAAAACCCATTCATTCAGTGTATATTTATTGGTTTGGGTAAAAGTTATAGCGTTTACAAACTATGGTGCAAAAAGTGAATTTTCCCATTTTGAAGCATCTATGACTTTTCTGACCCCCTGCCATGTTTCATGAGGGGCTAGAATTCCAGGATAGTATAAATACCCCCCAAATGACCCCATTTTGGAAAGAAGACATCCCAAAGTATTCACTAAGAGGCATAGTGAGTTCATAGAATATAATATTTTTTTTCACAAGTAAGCGGAAAATGACACTTTGTGACAAAAAAAAAAAGTTTCCATTTCTTCTAACTTACGACAAAAAAAAAAATGAAATCCGCCACGGACTCACCATGCCCCTCTCTGAATACCTTGAAGTGTCTACTTTCCAAAATGGGGTCATTTGTGGGGTGTGTTTACTGTCCTCGCATTTTGGGGGGTGCTAATTTGTAAGCACCCCTGTAAAGCCTAAAGGTGCTCATTGGACTTTGGGCCCCTTAGCGCAGTTAGGCTGCAAAAAAGTGCCACACATGTGGTATTGCCGTATTCAGTAGAAGTAGTATAATGTGTTTTGGGGTGTATTTTTACACATACCGATGCTCGGTGGAAGAAATATCTCTAAATGACAATTTTTTAATTTTTTTTTTACACACAATTGTCCATTTACAGAGAGATTTCTCCCACCCAGCATGGGTATGTGTAAAAATACACCACAAAACACATTATACTACTTCTCCTGAGTACGGCGGTAACACATGTGTGACACTTTTTTGCAGCCTAGGTGCGCTAAGGGGCCCAACGTCCTATTCACAGGTCATTTTGAGGCATTTGTTTGCTAGACTACTCCTCACGGTTTAGGGCCCCTAAAATGCCAGGGCAGTATAGGAACCCCACAAGTGACCCCATTTTAGAAAGAAGACACCCCAAGGTATTCTGTTAGGTGTATGGCGAGTTCATAGAAGATTTTATTTTTTGTCACAAGTTAGTGAAAAATGACTTTGTGGAAAAAAAAACAATAAAAATCAATTTCTGCTAACTTTTGACAAAAAATAAAATCTTTTATGAACTCTTCATACACCTAACAGAATACATAGGGGTGTCTTTTTTTCTAAAATGGGGTCACTTGTGGGGTTCCTATACCGCCCTGGCATTTTACGGGCCCAAAACCGTGAGTAGTCTGGAAACCAAATGTCTCAAAATGACTGTTCAGGGGTATAAGCATCTGCAAATTTTGATGACAGGCGGTGTATGAGGGGGCGAATTTTGTGGAACCGGTCATAAGCAGGGTGGCCTTTTAGATGACAGGTTGTATTGGGCCTGATCTGATGGATAGGAATGCTAGGGGGGGTGAAAGGAGGTGATTGATGGGTGTCTCAGGGGGTGGTTAGAGGGGAAAATAGATGCAATCAATGCACTGGGGAGGTGATCGGAAGGGGGTCTGAGGGTTTGGCCGAGTGATCAGGGGGGTGACAGGAGGTGATTGATGGGTGTCTCAAGGTGTGATTAGAGGGGGGAATAGATGCAAGCAATGCACTGGCAAGGTGATCAGGGCTGGGTTCTGAGGGTGTGGGCGGGTGATTGAGTGCCCTAGGGGCAGATAGGGGTCTAATCTGATGGATAGCAGTGACAGGGGGTGATTGATGGGTAATTAGTGGGTGTTTGGAGTAGAGAACAGATGTAAACAATGCACTTGGGAGGTGATCTGACGTCGGATCTGCGGGCGATCTATTGGTGTGGGTGGGTGATCAGATTGCCCGCAAGGGGCAGGTTAGGGGCTGATTGATGGGTGGCAGTGCCAGGGGGTGATTGATGGGTGATTGACAGGTGATCAGGGGGAGAGAGGTATACAGTACACAAGGGGGGGGGGGGTCTGGGGATAATCTGAGGGGTGGGGGGTGGTCAGGAGTTCCCAGGGGGCAGTTTAGGGTTAAAAAAAAGTGTTGACAGGGAGTGATTGATGGGTGATTAGGGGGGTGATTGGGTGCAAACAGGGGTCTGGGGGGTGGGCAGGGGGGGGGTCTGAGGGGTGCTGTGGGCGATCTGGGGCAGGGGGGGGGAGAAATCAGTGTGCTTGGGTGCAGACTAGGGTGGCTGCAGCCTGCCCTGGTGGTCCCTCGGACACTGGGACCACCAGGGCAGGAGGCAGCCTGTATAATACACTTTGTAAACATTACAAAGTGTATTATACACTTTGTATGCGGCGATCGTCGGGTTAACATCCGGCCGGCGCTTCCGTATGGCCGGCGGGATGTTGCGGCGGGTGAGCGGACAGGCGTCGGCGGAGGATCGCGTCACGGATGACGCGATCGCTCCGCCCATGCCCCTACAAGGACCGCCGCCTTTGGGCATGAGCTGGTCCTTGCGGGCTCCACTTCCCGGCCGCCTCTGTTCGTTAGGCGGTCGGGAAGTGGTTAAACCCCCCCTAGTGACCAGGCCAATTTTTTTCTAATAGGACCACTGCAGCTTTAAGGCCTCGCTGCAGGGCCATACAACCCAGCACACAAGTAATTTCCTCCCCCGATTCGATTCCCCCAACCCCCTTCCCCCCCCCCCTTTTTTTTTTTTTTTTTTTTTTTTTTTTTTTTTTTTTGCCCAACAGAGCTTTATTTATTTTTATAAATATTGTATTTTTATTCTTTTTTTTTTTTTTTTTTTATATAAATACATTTTACATTTTTTTTTTTTTTAATAAACTCTGCCCTCCCTCTCCCCGCCAGCCAGTCCTAGTGATCGGCTCTCATTGACACCAACCTATGAGAGCCGATCACTCTCCTGCCTCTCGGGGACAGCCGTGTAACATAGTACAGCTCCGCCGTAGATTGCAACGCTGTACTATGTAAATAGACGGCAGTTTCGCCATCTAACAGTCTCTTAGCGGCGATCGCTGCTGGGAGGCTAATGACGGAGAGGAGCTCTGTCATTCCAGCGGGGATGTGCGCACATCTAGCACTTCACGCCAATTGCCGTGGAGCAGTCCTGGGCCTGCCGCTGCATTCATGCCACACGTTGTGGAGCAGTTGGCAAGCAGTTAAAGAGGAGCTGTCAGCCATACTATCTCAGAAACATATCTACTACTAATACAAATACTTGCTCTACTTACATAACATATGTATTGCACTGTCCATGTTTTGATTTTAGTGATCTTTCTACAGTAAAAAGAGAAAATCCTCCTTCGCATTTCCCATTTTAACGGTGGCCATTTTGAAGCCAATCCTGATGTCATTTCCTCCCTTAGGCCTTGTTCACATGTCCGTCCGCGGTGGGCTTTTTTTCCCTGCGTTTTTTTTAAAGCATTTTCTGCCCGTTTGCTCGTTTTTGTGGGCGTTTTTGTAAGCGCTTTTGCAGAGCGCTTCCGTCTTTGTATCCGGAAAAAATTCAATGTATTTAAAAAAAAAAAAAAATAACGCTGATGCAATCACTTGCCAAAGCGATTTTGTGAGCGTTTTGCGGTTTTTCCTATAGTTTCCATTGAGGCAAATCGCCTAAAAAATGGCCCAAGCACCGCTTTTAACCACTTGAGGACCCCAGCCTTTACCCCCCCTTAACCTCCCTAGCGGTACTGACAGATCTATCCGTCCATAAAAACATGCTGTGAACAGTATAAACGTGCATACACATCAATACTCTCCTGCACTGTATAATAGACCCTTGCTTGACACATTTTGGCAAGTTACAGAAAAAAAAGGTTTTAAAAATAAATTTTATTACTTTTTGCACAGAAATCCTGGGGAAATTGAACGCCAGGGAGGTTAAGGACCAGCGCTGTTTGTTGTGATCTGTGCTGGGTGGGCTCTGCAGCCCCCAGCACAGATCAGGTTGCAGGCAGAGCGATCAGATCGCCCCCCCCTTTTCTCCCCCCTATGGGGATGATGTGCAGGGGGGGTCTGATCGCTCCTGCGTGCAGGCTAGTTGCGGGGGGGGGGGCACCTCAAAGCCCCCCTCCGCGGCGAAATTCCCCCCCTCCCTCTCCTACCTGTCATGCCCAGTGATCCGGGCTGCACAGGACGCTATCCGTCCTGTGCAGCCAGTGACAGGACGTCCCCTGTCACATGGCGATCCCCGGCCGCTGATTGGCCGGGGATCGCCGATCTGCCTTACGGCGCTGCAGCGCCGTACAATGTAAACAAAGCGGATTATTTCCGCTTGTGTTTACATTTAGCCTGCGAGCCGCCATCGGCGGCCCGCAGGCTATTCACGGAGCCCCCCGCCGTGAATTGACAGCCGTGAATTGAGCGGCTGCTTCCTGATTAATCAGCCTGCAGCTGGCGACGCGCTGGTCCTGCAGCTGCCACTTTGCCGACGCACGGTATAAGCGTGCGGTCGGCAAGTGGTTAAAAGCGGATCGCAAACTAACCGCACTGATGTGAATTATCTCATAGAGAATCATTGCACAAGCGCTTTCAGGGCGATTTTGAAAATCGCCCTTGCTTAAAATTTTGCAAAAAATGCCTATAGTGTGAACAAGGCCTTACTCTCTTCTGCCTGATTGTGTATATATTGCCCACCACTATAGAAAGTGCATGGTCTCAGCATGAGAAATATTGGCCAATCAGAGAGGAACAGAGATGTGGGAGGGGAAAACAGGAGGGAAAGAGACTTCAGCCAAAATCGCTGCATTAGTTATGTCTGAGGGGGAAGTAGAGAAGCAAAAAAGAACCCAGCATACCCTGCAACTTCCTTTTTGTGTACCAAATTTTGTGTGTACCAAATAAGTCAGGTAAACTGGGGAATGATCATTTATCAACAAGAAAAGTAAGAGTGATTTTAACTTTTGCATTGCCTGGTTAGCATCCTTATTACTTGTTTACCAGATAAAAATAAAGACTTGAATATTCAGAATCTATTTAAAAGTGTATTCTTCTGAGAATAAAGCTCTCACTTTCGGATTTAACCACTTCACAGCAGTTTTGACAGTCTAGCTATGCCCCTATTTAATCAGCAACACTGTTTTCCATACTTATGGTACCTTAATGATAGATAGATAGATAGATAGATAGATAGATAGATAGATAGATTTTTTTTTTTCCAAGACAAACTAGGCTTTTATTGTATGGCATTTTTTTCCCCTTCAAACATCTTTGTTTTCTATGCATTTTAACCACTTGAGGACCTAGGGCTTTCTACCCCTTAAGGACCGGCCACTTTTTTTCCATTCAGACCACTGCAGCTTTCACGGTTTATTGCTCGCTCATACAACCTACCACCTAAATGAATTTTGGCTCCTTTTCTTGTCTTCTTTCTGTGCTGACATTTTTCAAATAAAGTAAAATTTCTGTATACATGCAGCGCGAAAAATGTGGACAAACATGTTTTTGATTAAAAAAAAAACCATTCAGTGTATATTTATTGGTTTGGGTAAAAGTTATAGCGTTTACAAACTATGGTGCAAAAAGTGAATTTTCCCATTTTCAAGCATCTCTGACTTTTCTGACCCCCTGTCATGTTTCATGAGGGGCTAGAATTCCAGGATAGTATAAATACCCCCCAAATGACCCCATTTTGGAAAGAAGACATCCCAAAGTATTCACTGAGAGGCATAGTGTGTTCATAGAAGATATTATTTTTTGTCACAAGTAAGCGGAAAATGACACTTTGTGAGGAAAAAAAAAAAAAAAAAAAGTTTCCATTTCTTCTAACTTGCGACAAAAAAAAATGAAATCTGCCACGGACTCACCATGCCCCTCTCTGAATACCTTGAAGGGTCTACTTTCCAAAATGGGGTCATTTGTGGGGTGTGTTTACTGTCCTGACATTTTGGGGGGTGCTAAATTGTAAGCACCCCTGTAAAGCCTAAAGGTGCTCATTGGACTTTGGACCCCTTAGCGCAGTTAGGCTGCAAAAAAGTGCCACACATGTGGTATTGCCGTACTCAGGAGAAGTAGTATAATGTGTAAATGACAATTTGTTAATTTTTTTACACACAATTGTCCATTTACAGAGATCTTTCTCCCACTCAGCATGGGTATGTGTAAAAATACACCACAAAACACATTATACTACTTCTCCTGAGTACGGCGATACCATATGTGTGGCACTTTTTTGCACTCTAACTGCGCTAAAGGGCCCAAAGTCCAATGAGTACCTTTAGGATTTCACAGGTCATTTTGAGAAATTTCGTTTCAAGACTACTCCTCACGGTTTAGGGCCCCTAAAATGCCAGGGCAGTATAGGAACCCCACAAATGACCCCATTTTAGAAAGAAGACATCCCAAGGTATTCCGTTAGGAGTATGGTGAGTTCATAGAAGATTTTATTTTTTGTCAAAAGTTAGCGGAAAATGACACTTTGTGAAAAAACACAATTAAAATCAATTTCCGCTAACTTGTGACAAAAAATAAAATCTTCTATGAACTCGCCATACTACTAACGGAATACCTTGGGGTGTCTTCTTTCTAAAATGGGGTCATTTGTGGGGCTCCTATACTACCCTGGCATTTAAGGGGCCCTAAACCGTGAGGAGTAGTCTTGAAACGAAATTTCTCAAAATGACCTGTGAAATCCTAAAGGTACTCATTGGACTTTGGGCCCTTTAGCGCAGTTAGGGTGCAAAAAAGTGCCACACATGTGGTATCGCCGTACTCGGGAGAAGTAGTACAATGTGTTTTGGGGTGTATTTTTACACATACCCATGCTGGGTGGGAGAAATAACTCTGTAAATGGACAATTATGTGTAAAAAAATCAAAAGATTGTCATTTACAGAGGTATTTCTCCCACCCAGCATGGGTATGTGTAAAAATACACCCCAAAACACATTATACTACTTCTCGCGAGTACGGCAATACCACATGTGTGGCACTTTTTTGCACCCTAACTGCGCTAAAGGGCCCAAAGTCCAATGAGTACCTTTAGGATTTCACAGGTCATTTTTGTTTCAAGACTACTCCTCACGGTTTAGGGCCCCTAAAATGCCAGGGCAGTATAGGAACCCCACTAATGACCCCATTTTACAAAGAAGACACCCCAAGGTATTCCGTTAGGAGTATGATGAGTTCATAGAAGATTTTATTTTTTGCCACAAGTTAGCGGAAATTGATTTGAATTGTTTTTCTTCACAAAGTGTCATATTCCGCTAACTTGTGACAAAAAATAAAATCTTCTATGAACTCACCATACTCCTAACGGAATACCTTTGGGTGTCTCCTTTCTAGAATGGGGTCATTTGTGGGGTTCCTATACTGCCCTGGCATTTTAGGGGCCCTAAACCGCGAGGAGTAGTCTTGAAACTAAATGTCGCAAAATGACCTGTGAAATCCTAAAGGTACTCATTGGACTTTGGGCCCTTTAGCGCACTTAGGGTGTAAAAAAGTGCCACACGTGGTACCGCCGTACTCAGGAGAAGTAGTATAATGTGTTTTGTGGTGTATTTTTACACATACCCATGCTGGGTGGTAGAAATATCTCTGTACATGACAATTGTTTGATTTTTTTTTACACACAATTGTCCATTTACAGAGAGATTTCTCCCACCCAGCATGGGTATGTGTAAAAATACACCCCAAAACACATTATACTACTTCTCCTGAGTACGGCGATACCACATGTGTGACACTTTTTTTGCAGCCTAGGTGCGCTAAGGGGCCCAACGTCCTATTCACAGGTCATTTTGAGGCATTTGTTTTCTAGACTACTCCTCACGGTTTAGGGCCCCTAAAATGCCAGGGCAGTATAGGAACCCCACAAGTGACCCCATTTTAGAAAGAAGACACCCCAAGGTATTCCATTAGGTGTATGGCGAGGTCATCGAAGATTTTATTTTTAGTCACAAGTTAGTGAAAAATGACACTTTGTGAAAAAAAACCAATAAAAATCAATTTCCGCTAACTTTTGACAAAAAATAAAATCTTCTATGAACTCGTCATACACCTAACAGAATACCTTGGGGTGTCTTTTTTCTAAAATGGGGTAACTTGTGGGGTTCCTATACCGCCCTGGCATTTTACGGGCCCAAAACCGTGAGTAGTCTGGAAACCAAATGTCTCAAAATGACTGTTCAGGGGTATAAGCATCTGCAAATTTTGATGACAGGTGGTCTATGAGGGGCCGAATTTTGTGGAACCGGTCATAAGCAGGGTGGCCTTTTAGATGACAGGTTGTATTGGGCCTGATCTGATGGATAGGAGTGCTAGGGGGGTGACAGGAGGTGATTGATGGGTGTCTCAGGGGGTGATTAGAGGGGAAAATAGACGCACTCAATGCACTGGGGAGGTGATCAGAAGGGGGTCTGAGGGAGATCTGAGGGTTTGGCCGAGTGATCAGGAGCCCACACGGGGCAAATTAGGGCCTGATCTGATGGGTAGGTGTGCTAGGGGGTGACAGGTAGTGACAGGAGGTGATTGATGGGTGTCTCAAGGTGTGATTAGTGGGGGGAATAGATCCAAGTAATGCAATGGCGAGGTGATCAGGGCTGGGGTCTGAGGGTGTGGGCGGGTGATTGGGTGCCCTAGGGGCAGATGGGGGTCTAATCTGATGGGTAGCAGTGACAGGGGGTGATTGATGGGTAATTAGTGGGTGTTTAGAGGAGAGAACAGATGCAATGCACTTGGGAGGTGATCTGACTGCGGGTCTGCAGGCGATCGGATGGTGTGGGTGGGTGATCAGATTGCCCGCAAGGGGCAGGTTAGGGGCTGATTGATGGGTGGGGGTGACAGGGGGTGATTGATGGGTGATAGGTGATTGGCAGGTGATTGACAGGTGATCAGTGGGTTATTACAGGGAAGAACAGATGTAATTAATGCACTGGCAAATTGATAAGGGGGGGTCAGAGGGCAATCTGAGCGTGTTGGCGGGTGATTGGGTGCCCGCAAGGGGCAGATTAGGGTCTGATCTGATAGGTAAAAGTGACAGGTGGTGATAGGGGGTGATTGATGGGTGATTAGTGGGTGTTTAGAGGAGAGAATAGATGTAAACAATGGATTTGGGAGGTGATCTGATGTCGGATCTGCGGGCGATCTATTGGTGTGGGTGGGTGATCAAATTGCCCGCAAGGGGCAGGTTAGGGGATGATTGATGGGTGGCAGTGACAGGGGGTGATTGATGGGTGATAGGTGATTGGCAGGTGATTGACAGGTGATCAGTGGATTATTACAGGGAAGACCAGATGTAATTAATGCACTGGCGAATTGATAAGGGGCTGAGGGGGGGTCTGAGGGCAATCTGAGCGTGTGGGCGGGTGATTGGGTGCCCGCAAGGGGCAGATTAGGGTCTGATCTGATAGGTAAAAGTGACAGGTGGTGATAGGGGGTGATTGATGGGTAATTAGTGGGTGTTTAGAGGAGAGAATAGATGTAAACAATGGATTTGGGAGGTGATTTGATGTCGGATCTGCGGGCGATCTATTGGTGTGGGTGGGTGATCAGATTGCCCGCAAGGGGCAGGTTAGGGGCTGATTGTTGGGTGGCAGTGACAGGGGGTGATTGATGGGTGATTGACAGGTTATCAGGGGGGATAGATGCATACAGTACACAGGGGGGGGGGGGGTCCTGGGGAGAATCTGAGGGGTGGGGGGGTGATCAGGAGGGGGCAGGGGGGGAGATTTAAAAAAAAATAGCGTTGATAGATAGTGACAGGGAGTGATTGATGGGTTATTAGGGGGGTGATTGGGTGCAAACAGGGGTCTGGGGGGTGGGCAGGGGGGGGGTCTGAGGGGTGCTGTGGGCGATCAGTGGGCGGGGGGGGGCAGATCAGTGTGTTTGGGTGCAGACTAGGGTGGCTGCAGCCTGCCCTGGTGGTCCCTCCGACACTGGGACCACCAGGGCAGGAGGCAGCCTGTATAATACACTTTGTATACATTACAAGGTGTATTATACACTTTGTAGCGGCGATCGCGGGGTTAACATCCCGCCGGCGCTTCCGTATGGCCGGCGGGATGTTACGGCGGGTGGGCGGAGCCAGTTGCCGGGGGAAGCGCGCGTCATCAATGACGCGATCGCTCCCCCGGCATAGGAAAAGGACGCAACGCCCTAAGGCGTATTGCGGTCCTTAAGGCATCCACTTTGCCGCCGCCCATGGGCTGTGGGCGGTCGGCAAGTGGTTAATGGGAAAAAGAGGGAAAATAGAAAAAAAAACACATTATTTCTCAGTTTTCCAATTCCTCTTCAAAAATAAAAAGTGCTACTGTAGATAAATAACACATTTTGTTGTGAACCCCAGATGACTGAGCAATCATGTCTGTGATATGTCTTAACCTCCCTGGCGGTAAGCCCGTGCTGAGCACGGGCTATGCCGCGCAGGGGGATTTCTCAGGCCCTGCTGGGCCGATTTGTTCACTTTTTGTTTTGCAACACGCAGCTAGCACTTTGCTAGCTGCGTGTGCAGTCTGATCGCCGCCGCTCCGCACCGATTAGGTGCCTCTGCTCGCCGGCCCCCCCCCCCCCAGACCCCGTGCGCTGCCTGGCCAATCAGTGCCAGGCAGCGCTAAGGGGTAGGCCGGGACTCCCAATGACGTCACGACGTCGATGACGTCATGCCGCCCGTCGCCATGGCGACGGGGGAAGCCCTCCAGGAGATCCCGTTCTTTGAACGGGATCTCCTGATCTCCGATCGCCGGAGGCGATCGGAGGGGCTGGGGGGATGCCGCTGAGCTGCGGCTATCATGTAGCGAGACTTTGACTCGCTACATGAAAAGAAAAAAAAAAAAAAAAAAAGAGTTTGCTGCCCCCTGGCGGATGTTTTGCAAACCGCCAGGAGGGTTAACCACTTGAGGACCTAGGGCTTTCTACCCCTTAAGGACCGGCCACTTTTTTTCCATTCAGACCACTGCAGCTTTCACGGTTTATTGCTCGCTCATACAACCTACCACCTAAATGAATTTTGGCTCCTTTTCTTGTCACTAATAAAGCTTTCTTTTGGTGCTATTTGATTGCTTCTGCGATTTTTACTTTTTATTATATTCATCAAAAAAGACATGAATTTTGGCAAAAAAATTGATTTTTTTAACTTTCTGTGCTGACATTTTTCAAATAAAGTAAAATTTCTGTATACATGCAGCGCGAAAAATGTGGACAAACATGTTTTTGATAAAAAAAACCCCATTCAGTGTATATTTATTGGTTTGGGTAAAAGTTATAGCGTTTACAAACTATGGTGCAAAAAGTGAATTTTCTCATTTTCAAGCATCTATGACTTTTCTGACCCCCTGTCATGTTTCATGAGGGGCTAGAATTCCGGGATAGTATAAATACCCCCCAAATTACCCCATTTTGGAAAGAAGACATCCCAAAGTATTCACTGAGAGGCATAGTGAGTTCATAGAAGATATTTTTTGTCACAAGTAAGCGGAAAATGACACTTTGTGAGAAAAAAAAAAAAGTTTCCATTTCTTCTAACTTGCAACAAAAAAAAAATGAAATCTGCCACGGACTCACAATGCCCCTCTCTGAATACCTTGAAGGGTCTACTTTCCAAAATGGGGTCATTTGTGGGGTGTGTTTACTGTCCTGACATTTTGGGGGGTGCTAAATTGTAAGCACCCCTGTAAAGCCTAAAGGTGCTCATTGGACTTTGGACCCCTTAGCGCAGTTAGGTTGCAAAAAAGTGCCACACATGTGGTTATGCCGTACTCAGGAGAAGTAGTATAATGTGTTTTGGGGTGTATTTTTACACATACCCATGCTGGGTGGGAGAAATATCTCTGTAAATGACAATTTGTTAATTTTTTTTACACACAATTGTCCATTTACAGAGATCTTTCTCCCACTCAGCATGGGTATGTGTAAAAATACACCCCAAAACACATTGTACTACTTCTCCCGAGTATGGCGATACCACATGTGTGGCACTTTTTTGCACCCTAACTGCGCTAAAGGGCCCAAAGTCCAATGAGTACCTTTAGGATTTCACAGTTCATTTTGAGAAATTTCGTTTCAAGACTACTCCTCACGGTTTAGGGCCCCTAAAATGCCAGGGCAGTATAGGAACCCCACAAATGACCCCATTTTAGAAAGAAGACACCCCAAGGTATTCCGTTAGGAGTATGGTGAGTTCATAGAAGATTTTATTTTTTGTCAAAAGTTAGCGGAAAATGACACTTTGTGAAAAAACACAATTAAAATAAATTTCCGCTAACTTGTGACAAAAAATAAAATCTTCTATGAACTCGCCATACTACTAACGGAATACCTTGGGGTGTCTTCTTTCTAAAATGGGGTCATTTGTGGGGTTCCTATACTGCCCTGGCATTTTAGGGGCCCTAAACCGTGAGGAGTAGTCTTGAAACGAAATTTCTCAAAATGACCTGTGAAATCCTAAAGGTACTCATTGGACTTTGGGCCCTTTAGTGCAGTTAGGGTGCAAAAAAGTGCCACACATGTGGTATCGCCATACTCGGGAGAAGTAGTACAATGTGTTTTGGGGTGTATTTTTACACATACCCATGCTGGGGGGGAGAAATACCTCTGTAAATGGACAATTGTGTGTAAAAAAATCAAAAGATTGTCATTTACAGAAGTATTTCTCCCACCCAGCATGGGTATGTGTAAAAATACACCCCAAAACACATTATACTACTTCTCCCGAGTACGGCGATACCACATGTGTGGCACTTTTTTGCACCCTAACTGCACTAAGGGGCCCAAAGTCCAATGAGTACCTTTAGGATTTCACAGGTCATTTTTGTTTCAAGACTACTCCTCACGGTTTAGGGCCCCTAAAATGCCAGGGCAGTATAGGAACCCCACTAATGACCCCATTTTAGAAAGAAGACACCCCAAGATATTCCGTTAGGAGTATGGTGAGTTCATGGAAGTTTTTATTTTTTTGTCACAAGTTAGCGGAAATTGATTTTAATTGTTTTTTTTCACAAAGTGTCATTTTCCGCTAACTTGTGACAAAAAATAAAATCTTCTATGAACTCACCATACTCCGTACGGAATACCTTTGGGTGTCTTCTTTCTAGAATGGGGTCATTTGTGGGGTTCCTATACTGCCCTGGCATTTTAGGGGCCCTAAACCGTGAGGAGTAGTCTTGAAACCAAATGTCGCAAAATGACCTGTGAAATCCTAAAGGTACTCATTGGACTTTGGGCCCCTTAGCGTACTTAGGGTGTAAAAAAAAGTGCCACACATGTGGTACCGCCGTACTCAGGAGAAGTAGTATAATGCGTTTTGGGGTGTATTTTTACACATACCCATGCTAAGTGGGAGAAATATCTCTGTAAATGACAATTGTTTGATTTTTTTACACACAATTGTCTATTTACATAGAAATTTCTCCCACCCAGCATGGGTATGTGTAAAAATACACCCCAAAACACATTATACTACTTTTCCTGAGTACGGCGGTACCACATGTGTGACACTTTTTTGCAGCCTAGGTGCGCTAAGGGGCCCAACGTCCTATTCACAGGTCATTTTGAGGCATTTGTTTTCTAGACTACTCCTCGCGGTTTAGGGCCCCTAAAATGCAAGGGCAGTATAGGAACCCCACAAGTGACCCCATTTTAGAAAGAAGACACCCCAAGGTATTCCGTTAGGTGTATGGCGAGTTCATAGAAGATTTTATTTTTTGTCACAAGTTAGTGAAAAATGACACTTTGTGAAAAAAAAACAATAAAAATCAATTTCCGCTAACTTTTGACAAAAAATAAAATCTTCTATGAACTCGTCATACACCTAACAGAATACCTTGGGGTGTCTTTTTTTCTAAAATGGGGTCACTTGTGGGGTTCCTATACCGCCCTGGCATTTTACGGGCCCAAAACCGTGAGTAGTCTGGAAACCAAATGTCTCAAAATGACTGTTCAGGGGTATAAGCATCTGCAAATTTTGATGACAGGTGGTCTATGAGGGGGCGAATTTTGTGGAACCGGTCATAAGCAGGGTGGCCTTTTAGATGACAGGTTGTATTGGGCCTGATCTGATGGATAGGAGTGCTAGGGGGGGTGACAGGAGGTGATTGATGGGTGTCACAGGGGGTGGTTAGAGGGGAAAATAGATGCAATCAATGCACTGGGGAGGTGATCGGAAGGGGGTCTGAGGGGGATCTGAGGGTTTGGCCGAGTGATCAGGAGCCCACACGGGGCAAATTGGGGCCTGATCTGATGGGTAGGTGTGCTAGGGGGTGACAGGAGGTGATTGATGGGTGTCTCAAGGTGTAATTAGAGGGGGGAATAGATGCAAGCAATGCACTGGCGAGGTGATCAGGGCTGGGGTCTGAGGGCATTCTGAGGGTGTGGGCGGGTGATTGAGTGCCCTAGGGGCAGATAGGGGTCTAATCTGATAGGTAGCAGTGACAGGGGGTGATTGATGGGTAATTAGTGGGTGTTTAGGGTAGAGAACAGATGTAAACACTGCACTTGGGAGGTGATCGGACGTCGGATCTGCGGGCGATCTATTGGTGTGGGTGGGTGATCAGATTGCCCGCAAGGGGCAGGTTAGGGGCTGATTGATGGGTGGCAGTGACAGCGGTGATTGATGGGCGGCAGTGACAGGGGGTGATTGATGGGCGGCAGTGACAGGGGGTGATTGATGGGCGGCAGTGACAGGGGGTGATTGATGGGTGGCAGTGACAGGGGGTGATTGATAGGTGATTGACAGGTAATCAGTGGGTTATTACAGGGGAGAACAGATGTAAATATTGCACTGGCGAATTGATAAGGGGTGGGTCTGAGGGCAATCTGAGCGTGTAGGCGGGCGATTGGGTGCCCGCAAGGGGCAGATTAGGGTCTGATCTGATGGGTAACAGTGACAGGTGGTGATTGATGGGTGATTGATGGGTAATTAGTGGGTGTTTAGAGGAGAGAATAGATGGAAACACTGCGCTTGGGTGGTGATCTGATGTCGGATCTGCGGGCGATCTATTGGTGTGGGTGGGTGATCAGTTTGCCCGCAAGGGGCAGGTTAGGGGCTGATTGTTGGGTGGCAGTGACAGGGGGTGATTGATGGGTGATAGGTGATTGGCAGGTGATTGACAGGTGATCAGTGGGTTATTACAGGGAAGGCCAGATGTAATTAATGCACTGGCGAATTTATAGGGGGGGAGGGGGTCTGAGGGCAATCTGAGCGTGTGGGCGGGTGATTGGGTGCCCGCAAGGGGCAGATTAGGGTCTGATCTGATAGGTAACAGTGACGGTTGGTGATAGGGGGTGATTGATGGGTAATTAGTGGGTGTTTAGAGAAGATAACAGATGTAAACAATACATTTGGGAGGTAATCTGACGGCGGGTTTGCGGGCGATCTAATGGTGTGGGTGGGTGATCAGATTGCCCGCAAGGGGCAGGTTAGGGGCTGATTGATGGGTGGCAGTGACAGGGGGTGATTGATGGGTGATAGGTGATTGGCAGGTGATTGACAGGTGATCAGTGGGTTATTACAGGGAAGAACAGATGTAATTAATGCACTGGTGAATTGATAAGGGGGGGTCAGAGGGCAATCTGAGCGTGTGGGCGGGTGATTGGGTGCCCGCAAGGGGCAGATTAGGGTCTGATCTGATAGGTAAAAGTGACAGGTGGTGATAGGGGGTGATTGATGGGTAATTAGTGGGTGTTTAGAGGAGAGAATAGATGTAAACAATGGATTTGGGAGGTGATCTGATGTCGGATCTGCGGGCGATCTATTGGTGTGGGGGGGTGATCAGATTGCCCGCAAGGGGCAGGTTAGGGGCTGATTGATGGGTGGCAGTGACAGGGGGTGATTGACGGGTGATTGACAGGTGATCAGGGGGGATAGATGCATACAGTACATGGGGGGGGGGGGTCTAGGGGGGCGGGGGGTCTGGGGAGAATCTGAGGGGTGGGGGGGTGATCAGGAGGGAGCGGGGGGCAGGGGGGGGATAAAAAAAAAATAGCATTGACAGATAGTGACAGGGAGTGATTGATGGGTGATTAGGGGGGTGATTGGGTGCAAACAGGGGTCTGGGGGGTGGGCAGGGGGGGGTCTGATGGGTGCTGTGGGCGATCTGGGGCGGGGGGGGGGGGGAATCAGTGTGCTTGGTGCAGACTAGGGTGGCTGCAGCCTGCCCTGGTGGTCCCTCGGACATTGGGACCACCAGGGCAGGAGGCAGCCTGTATAATACACTTTGTAAACATTACAAAGTGTATTATACACTTTGTATGCGGCTATCGTCGGGTTAACATCCCGCCGGCGCTTCCGTATGGCCGGCGGGATGTTGCGGCGGGTGAGCGGCGCCAGGCGGAGGCGGAGGATCGCGTCACGGATGACGCGATCGCTCCGCCCATGCCCATACAAGGACCGCCGCCAATTGTCAATACGGCGGTCCTTGCGGCGTCCACTTCCCGGCCGCCAATTGTATATACGGCGGTCGGGAAGTGGTTAAGGTGGTCACACACCATACAATTAAAAGAATTTTACACCAATTCGATAAATACGATCGGTTGTCCTTTTTTATTTGTTCAAGAAATATGATCGAATTTCCTGTTTTCTATAAAAGGTCGGGATTGTTGGATTTCTTGGACTAATTTATAGGAAAATGTAATAGTGTGGCAGATTGTCAATTACTTGATGTACAGACCCAAGAAATTTTCTTCTGAGCTTTCAATCATTTTTTTCATAATTGGTGAAAATTTGAACATGTGTGTAGTACATTGGTCAGATTTGTGGAATGTTGCAATTAATCAGAAAAATTGATTGCAATTCTTGCATTAAAAAATATTTTTGAAAGAATTGTATGGTGTGTGGACTCCTTAACATGGATATAAAGTGCTGAGAACTGAAAATCTGAAAATTAAACCTTAGAATGGTGTCCTCTTATAGCACAGTTATGGTCACCCCCTTCTAAATATCCTACCTAATCAGCACAACGCCCAGATGTAACATGGGTTGTCTATGACTCTATGCATACTGCATGCGGGTGAGGCAGAGAGAAATCGGTTTGGGTTGATTGCATCCAAGAAGATCAGCAGGACTGTCAAGCAACTGGTATTGTTTAAAGGGGAACCTGAAGTAAGTTAATAAACACATGACATAGCTGCAAATTAATATTACATACTAACATCACAGTCAGTTCCTCTCAGACGCTCACCATTTTCTTCTTACAGTGATCCCATCTAGTTCGGACAAGATTTTGACAGAAATGAAATATACCAGTTGCTGTCAGTTATGTATCAGCAGCTGTCAATTACAACTGAATGTGCAAGGTAATGTCTATGTTTCCGTAAGGTTCAAGTGGGTGATATTACAGTTTAACAGTGTAGTGACCAGGAAGCTGTTATGGGGTAATGGCCATTTTTAAAATGGAGGACGGAGAATTCCATTGATCACAGTGGACAAATGGGACGCAGGAGAGGAGAAAGATATTGAGTAGAAGACTACACAGAAGGCAAGTATGACCTTTGTATGGTTATTTTACTTTTTTTTCAGTTCAGGTTCTCTTTTAAAAGGAAATAAATATGGCAACCTCCATAAGTCCTCCCCCTTAGGGTCCTTTTAACTCTCCAGATATAAATTCGGACACAAGTCAGAAACTGCACATGCTTCATACATTTTGTATTTTTGAAAAGTGATGAATCGTAGTGAATAAAGGATCGTTCATCCCTGGTCATTCTACTTTTCTTTTTAAATAAAACTAACTTGGGAGGTAATTGGCCAAGTTATATTTATTAATAAGGAAAAAACAACCTTTTCAAATTTTAGATCCTTGACTAAGGATAAGACAAAAATGTAACAAAAAAGTAGGAATAGTCAATGAGATGCAAATAATTATCAGTTGATACAGAATTATGCAAAGTTATGCAGCTTGAAAATGGACCAAAGGCAGTCAAGGAGGGATTTGATTTGTCAATTTTCAAACTGCATCATGTGCAAAGGATTCTGAAGTGATGCAGGATTATGTATCTCGTCGACCATCTTTAGTTATTATCCTGATGAGGTCAATTTTGTGGTGCAGGTCTTATTCTGTTGACAAAACCTCTCCACAACATAAATCAAAATTACAGTAAATCTGCATAGTGCTGAATTAGGGGAATGTCTGCTTCCTCTAATTGGGAAGTGTGTTCTTTGTCTCAGACAATGGCAATCTGGTAGCAAGGTCAGGGAATGCAGATGAAGGAAATTCTCTTTTGTTTTGGAGTCTATTATTTCTTTCCTGTTCTTACTTTAGTACTCTAAATTAACCCCCTACAGACTGAGAAATCTAAACTAGTGGGAAAAAAAAATATGGAAACACCTGGCAAGACATAACTGACTAATAGGACTACCTTTGTCATTCAGAACTGCTTGCAGTATAGTTTGTTTTTTTAATGGGAGGGATCTTGTACCAGTCTTCCGTCTCAACATTGGCAAGTTCTATTAATTATGATCGAGTATTTGTCATCAACATTGACCATCGGGGGGGTCAATAATATTTCTATTGGGAGATTCTGGAGACCATAGCAGATGTGAAACTTCATCCTGGTGTTTAGAGACTTAAGTCCTGGATGATGTGAACAGCGCTTTGTCATCTTGATAAAAGGCATCACCATCAGGTTACAAACTGCATCATGAGGTGGACTTGGTCACTTAAAATGGTCATGTATATGTTGCTAGTCATGTGACCTTAGAGTAATGATTGGGTCTGGCAGAATACCATGATATGGTTGCCCATGTCGTGACTGAACTCCAGCCAAGTTTCACTCTTACTGGCAAACAATCTGGGTTGTAAGCTCGGGATAATGTTCTCCAGATGTAAATTTGGCCACAAGTCAGAAACTGTAAAGCTTGACTAATCTGATCAACTGACCTTTTTCCATTGCTCCATAGTCCAGGCTTGATGACTTGGGTACCTCTGGTCTTCTCCTCCTAGTAGCATTTACATCACTGATGAGTGGCTTTGTAATGGCAGCTCCATAAAAACTTGCCTGTAGCGTTTCCTTTGTATGGTTTTGGTGCTGATGGGGGTTTGTGAATACGGTATCCAGCTTAGCAGTCAGTGTTGCACCTGCAGACAGTTTTCATGACAACCCTACACAATGTTTGTCTTCACACAGCACACATTTCCATTCTTGTGGTTTACAGTCTTTAGGTGGCCACTAATGATACAATTTGACAAATTATAATTTACAAAAGATTCTTCATATGACCAATCGGAAATTATCGTTTCAGACCACCAACATTTCCTAACCAATTTAATCAGATTGACACGTTCGATCTGAAAATCGGATTGATTTCATTAAATCTGATTGGTTTGGTCAGATTTTTTTCCATTAGTGGTCACAAATTATAATTTCTGATTGTTTGTAAAGCTCGTTTAGCAAATTGCCACCTTTGAGCCCTAACACACCTGAGAGCTTTTTGTGGATTGTTTTTATAAGAATGCTACCATTGACTTGCATTAGAAATCGCAGTTGCGGCTATTTTGTCACAATTTTAAATGTAAGTCAATGAAATCGGTTTAACAAAACAAAACTGTATATCTTTCTCCGGTGCATTAGGGGCCCATAATTTTAGATACACCAAACACTAACTCTACAATTGGCCATGTTTGATTTACGGAGACATAGCGTTCTCCTGTTAAGTATTTGTTTATGTGGACTTAGGGGTATAATAAGGAAAGATCCCACAAGTATATGTTTACCACTAGATGGATATTAACTTTCAAGTCCCTTATTTGTAGGTGAAGGCATGCATTTTAATGCATGGGATTTATATGAAGGATAGTCATTGGTAGAGTTGTTGATGGACAGAGACTCTAACCAATGAAATGGCGGATTGGAGGGGGTGGCGCCCCTGAATGAACCCGGGGGAGTGTTTGGATGTCCCCACCCCCCTGGGAGAGTATAAACGTAGCCAAGCTCCGCCATTATCGTTTGGCTGCTATCATGCTATGAGCTTATATGATATGTCTCTAAATTTGTTATTTTAAAATGTAAACTTTGCACCTTATCACTTTGGCACTTATCTTTAGCACTTTATCCCTTGAAAAAGCTCCGTTAATGGAGTGAAACATGTCGGGTTATTTGGTGGGGGGTGTGTAATTTTTATGTTTAACCAAGTGATGCTAGAGGACCTAGGAGAGAAATATCTCTCCCCGATCCACTTAGCATAGACCGCATAGGTCCAGCATCAGTTTTGCAAGATTTTTTGAACAACCAGACAGCCAACAACTTCGTGTTTTTTTTTATATATTTTAATAAAAGTTAAGTTTTATAGATTCAGTAAACAAGATTACTTGTAGAGTGTTTGCATGTTTGATTCCCGTCAGTTCTGACATTCACTCACAACTGCACTAAACACTGTATTGATGACAAAGGATGCTTGCAATGTGTAGAGCAGCTTATATGGAGTTACTCTACAAAGACAGCACCACCTACAAACTCTGCTTTAGCAAATGTAAATGTAGGCCGGTATTTTGACAGGTGTTTCCATGTTTTTGTCTGTCCCCCTGTAGCTGCTTATAGCCCATTCCATACAGCAACTAACAGCAGTTATATGTACTTGGAAGAGTTATGCTGGCTGCATGTTGCAGTTTTTCATTTAATCTCATAACTTCTGTAATCTAAAGTGACTGAACAGCTATGAAACAGCCACCAACTGGTAGGATTTGTGGAAAGCAGAGCTGCCAGTACTGGGGTTGTTCATGTATGTGACACAGTTGTCGATGGTGTTATTGTTTTTCATCCATCCATGCTATCTCCAGAATGTATACTCACATGGGTAGAGAAAGTGCTCTGGAGCAAGCAGCACCTGTCCCATATATAGGTGAGCAAAAGACTCCCGCCTCCTGCAAATGCAAACTAAGCTTATGCACTTCTCAGCCCATATAGAAGGTTCAAATGGAGCAACGCTCGAGAGAAGTTAGGGTGGGTAGCTTCAGAGAAGCACGGGAGTCTCTTCTTCACCCATATACAGAACGTGTCCTGCTTGGTCCAGAGAACTTGCACTTTCTCTACCTATGTGTTCCCCTTTAGGCAAACAGGGTAACGCTCGAGAGAGGTTAGGGGGTGGGTACCATGAGAGAAGCCTGCACGAGGTGTACCTGCTAACATGTATTGCTTTTACATGGAACTGAGAAGTGCATAAGCTTAGTCTGTGCATTTGCAGGAGACTGAATCTTTTGTTGTAAGTATACAATGGTCTTTGCACTAGTCCAAAATCTGTCAGTTCTGTCCGATTTTAACTGCTTTTTTTTTTTCACTTGGAGTGGTCATAACAGCTCCTGACAGGTGAGCAGGATTGATCGGTGTACTTGCAGAGCAATCATCTGCTGCAACTGTCATCAGCCAATGGTTATCGCATGTGTATATGTACCTCACAGTACTCCCGTATCGTACTTGAAAGCCCTGTAAAAAAAAAAAACACTGCATAACACCTACTCCGGGTTCCTATCAGTGTCTTTTCCACCTTGTCATCTTGTATCAGCCGGCATCTTCACAGTTATGGTGCTGACCCGAAACCACTTCTAGGACAACACCATAGCAGTGAAGATGCAGATTGATGAAATGGGCTTCCTAGAAACGCCCCCTTGTACAGCGGTACAAGCATGCATTCCTATGGAGGCTAAGTGCCATATTCAAATTTCAGCTGCCTAGAACAGGGACCCCCGTGGGTGCTGGACTGAGAGAAGATATAAATCACAGCACCATTCACACAACGGCATCTAATGTAATCCAACCCCCTCTCAGTTCAGGGGTACTTTAAATCATGTATGGTATACTTTTGCAGATCAAAGGAAGCTCGTTATTAGATGGTGTGTGGCTTATTTGTAAATATTAACACAAAGGGCTAGATTCAAAGCTTCTTCACCTTCTCTATGTTACATTTTTAAGCTTCCAAAGAGAAAAAATATAATTAAGGTAAGAAAAGTAATAATGAAAGGAAGTTGATCAGGAACAACTTACTTTGAGTGATTATTTTGCCTGTAAATGTGCTGAAAGGTAATTTACAGTATATCAATTAGCTGATAAATAAGTCATTTCTGAGAAGTTTTGCGAATAGAGCCCAAAGAGGCAGACATGAGCTGTGCAAAACACAGCTTAAAGTGAACCTCCAGACTAAAAATCTACTCAGCAGCACTGAAAAGGCTTGGTGTTTCTTTAACCCTCTGGGCGATACAATTATATCGCCCAAGAGGTGGCGCAGCACTATTTTTTAATTTTTTTTATTTTTTAAATCATGTAGCGAGCCCAGGGCTCGCTACATGATAGCCGCAGCGCAGCGGCATCCCCCCACCCACTCCGATCGCCTTCGGCGATCAGAGTAAGCAGGAAATCCCGTTCAGAACGGGATTTCCTGCTGGGCTTCCCTGGTCGCCATGGCGACGGGGCGGGATGACGTCACCGACGTCATGGACGTCGTGACGTCATAGGGAGTTCCGATCCACCCCTCAGCGCTGCCTGGCACTGATTGGCCAGGCTGCGCAAGGGGTTGGGGAGGGGGGGGGGCTGCGCGGAACGGCGGGTAGCGGCGGATCGGCGGCGAGCGGCGGCGATCGGAAGTTACACGCAGCTAGCAAAGTGCTAGCTGCGTGTAACAAAAAAAAAATTATGCAAATCGGCCCAGCGGGGCCTGAGAAATCCTCCTGCGCGACATACCCCGAGCTCAGCTCGGGATTATCGCTCAGGAGGTTAAAGAACTGTAGTGAGAGGTATATGGAGGCTGCCATATTTATTTCCTTTTAAGCAATATCAGTTGCCTGGCTATTCAGCTAATCCTCTGCCTCTAATACTTTCAGCCATAGGCCCTGAACAAGCATGCAGCAGATCAGGTGTTTCTGACAAATTTAGACAGATATGACAAGATTAGCTGCATGCTTGTTTCTGGTGTGATTCAGACACTTATTTAGGCAAATAGACCATCAGGGCTGCCAGGCAACTGGTATTGCTTAAAAGGAAATAAATATGGCAGCCTCCATATCCCTCTCACTACAGTTCTCCTTTAACAGTTTCACAGCATCAGAACTTTGTTTTTCTTACCAAAGCATCATTTTTAGCTGCATTTTTTAGCTAAGCTCCACCCATCAAAGAAAAAAAAAACCTGGGCAAAAAAAAAAAAAATCCATGATGGGATTTCCTATGTTGTTCACGTTGCCTAGCAACTGGGAGAGGCACACAGGACAGTTGGAACTGTGTCTTATGCTCCCTGTCACCTCCTTTCAACCAAAAGATGGCTGCCATCATGAAAGCAAACATTTGCCTATTCTTTTAAAACAGTGTGGGTAAGAGATTACCTAACAAACCAAAAGAATGGACAAGCACCATCACTTATGCAGAGTAAAAAGGCTGATAAGTAAGCAAAAATGTTTTTACTAAATAAATGAAAATAACTGTGTGCAGAAAGGGCCAATGAACACTGTATCCTGAACAAAAGAGAAAGAATGGACCCTATAATGACCGCACCACATGGTTTTAATCATTGTATGGTTCAATAAAGGCGATTTTGTATTTTCCTATAATTCTTGTGGTGCGGTCATTATAGGGTCCATTCTTTCTCTTTTGTTCAGGGTAAGAGATTACCTATCTATTTTAATTAACATAACTAATGTAACTTAATGACAGTATATTTGTTTAGGCTGGAGTTCCTCTTTAAGTTTTCAGGAGGCAACCTGTGCATGTCTATAGCACCGACTGATGGAGGAGGATGGAGACAATTTTGTGCTCTATTCACAAAACTTCTAATAAAGGACTTATCACCTAATTGATAAAAATATCCGATCAGCACTTTTACAAGCAAAAGAATGACTCAAAGTAAGTTGTTCCCGATTAACTTCATTTTAATATTAGGGCTGGTTCAGACGGACGTTTGCAGAGCGTTTACTGCCAGCGTTCCGGGCTTGGGGTTAAACGCTCCCATTCAAGTGAATGGGAGCGTTTGTACCAAGCTTTTACGCGCGTTTGCACAAACGTGGCGTTCGGGTCCCGATTTTCACTGGAGCCCCTGGAAGCTACATGTTGCTTCCAGGGGCGGTTAACCGCGACGGGTAATGTCCCCCTAGGGGAAGAAAAACGCGACCACATCCGAACGCAATGCGAACGCTGCTGAAAGCCTGAACGCATCACGAACGCAACGCCAACGAACGCGACGCCTCCAAACGTCCGTCTGAACCAGCCCTTACTTTTACAATAATTATATTTTTGCGCTTAAGCTTAAAAAAATGAACATAGATAAGGTGAAAACAGGTGAAAAAGCTTTGTGAATGCAATGCAGGAAGCACAGCTCTCCCTTATCGCAGATTAAAATCTAGAATACTGTAGCCTCACATTGATTGCTGCTCACGGAAGAAATGTGCATCATGTAGACTAAAGTCAGGTACACACATCCAATTTTTGACTGACCAATTTTACCACCTCCATGTAGTAGGAGATTAACCATTCAACTCTAGTATTAGGTCAGAGATGCGCAGCCTTCTACCCGTATGTTTCCATGTAGTAGGAGAGCCAACAGATTGTGTAGGTAAGCTCTTGTACCACAAGGAGATGCTAAAATTGGGCAATCAAAATTGGATGAGAGTATGCACCTTAACTGCTAGCCTGGTCTTCCCCAGGCAGCACAACTTCAGGGAACATGAAATTACCAAGTATCAGGCAGTCAGACGTCAGCTTGGCCAGAGCTTACCGCATGACGATTGCTAAAGATCCAACATGTCGGATCTCTAGTGATGACTGACGCCAAGACCATTGTTTTCACCATTCCACTGCCTGCTGGAAGCCCAAACCATTGGGTGACAGAGATGGTCAGCAGGTGAGTATGTAGCATCGGTCATACATTTTTATAGTTGCAGAATCAAAACAAACTTGTCCTACTGATCTTTTTGATACTAATAAACTCTTTTATACCCCTTTTTTTCTTGACTATTCCGTGACACATCAAGTCTCAGCATGCTCTTGCTTGAGTGTTTGTAATTTCATGCTAAATAATCTGCTTTCCTGCTTGTACCACCTTTCCTTGTTAACAGTTGTGTGTGTAAAGACTAATAAAGTGTGTCTGAGGGCTCTTTTCCACTATGAGACGCAATCACAAATGCGTTTCATTTTCCACTAAGCGATTGCAATTAAGCTACTATACTCAGTATAGTGGAGCTCAATCGCATCCAAATAACATCAGGACTACGATTGCGCTTGTGGCAAAATCACGACACAATCTGATCGCACTAATGGAAATGGCTGCTGCTTTTCCCATTAGTTTAATGTACCTTGCGTTTTGCGATCCGTTAGCAATCGGAATCAAATCGCAGGGTAGTGGAAAAAGGCCCTAAAACCTGCAGCCCTCATTCACTTTTTGCTGGTTGGTTAATTTGGTCTCCTAGCGGCTGGATGCAAAAACTCCCAGGAAAACTTTGATAAGCAGGTCTCCACAAGTTGTCATCTTGCTGCTACACATTTCTGAGTTTTCTCAGAAAGTAGGGGGCCCGAATATAATTAACAGCTTTCTTTGGCAGCTAGCCTTGGTTAGTAGAGATGATCAAAGGCATTAATAATTTCAGATTCCTTGCAAATGTAATGCAGACACAAATTCCTGCACAGCACACAATGAAAAGTTTTCATTCCACATATAAGTGCTGTAGAAATTTACTGTGTTAAACTTTGTGCGTTGTTTAGTTACATCAGAGCATAATTAGCCCCATCAGTAGCTGTGAGTGAGAGGCTGCAGCTATATCTGTGCAGGTTAAGACTGAGGCATAAAGGAGAGCTTTAGTGAGAGGGATATGGAGGCTGTCGTATTCATTTCCTTTTAAAGGGAACCTTAACTGAACGGGGGGTAAAGAGTTTTACTTACCTGGGGCTATTACCAGCCCCCTGCAGCAGTCCTGTGCTCTCGGCGCCGCTCTGGAATCCTCTGGTCCCCCGCTGTCACTTAGTTTCGTTTTTGACGACTCACCAGTCGCCGGCCGCCATGCGTATTATTGGACGCATTCACCAATGCAATTAGCGCTATTGCGGACCGCAATGCGTACAAAAATACGCGTTGCCGCATTCCGCACGCGTAAAATGCAATAGCGCTAATTTCATTGGTGAATGCGTCCAATAATACGCATGGCGGGCGGCGACTGGTGAGTCGTCAAAAACGAAACTAAGTGACAGCTGGGGACCAGAGGATTCCAGAGCGGCGCCGAGGGCACAGGACTGCTGCAGGGGGCTGGTAATAGCCCCAGGTAAGTAAAACTCTTTACCCCCCGTTCAGTTAAGGTTCCCTTTAAGCAATACCAGTTGCCTGGCTATCCAGCCGATCCTCTGCCTCTAATACTTTCAGCCACAGCCCATGAACAAGCATGCAGCAGATCAGGTTGTTTCTGACATATTTGTCATATCTGACAAGATTATCCGCATGCTTGTTCCTGGTGTGATTCAGCCACTACTTCAGCCAAATAGATCAGCAGGGCTACCAGGCAACTGGTACTTCTTAAAAGGAAATAAATATGGCAGCCTCCATATACCTCTCACTAAAGTTCTCCTTTAACCACTTGACGACCGCAGTGCTCTTTTTTTGTTGCGCTGGGCTGTGCAGGCTTTTCATCAGCCTCCTGCACAGCCCAGCTATGGAGCCCAGCGATCGGACTCACCTTTTTTTTTTTTTTTGTCCCTAAGGGGACATGCCGCCAGAGGTGTCCGATGACTGTGGCCGTTTCCCCCCCCCCCCCCCCCCTAAGCCTCTGAGGCTCTCTCTCCCTCCCTCCTCCCCTCCGTGAACAGACTTGAACAGGACGGCGATCCATCCTGTTCCGCTGCTCATAGGCATCAGCCTATGAGAGGACGGCGCTCCCCGGCCAATCAGAGGCCGGGGATCGCCGATCTCGTACAGCGCTGCCGGGGACCGCAGCGCTGTATGGATGTAAACAAAGGGGATTGCTTTCCCGTTTCATTTACAAACAGCCTGCTAGCCGCGTTCGGCAGCTGGCAGGCTAATCACGGAACTCTGTGGCAAGGAACAATTGCGCATGCGCACGGCCGTTCCCTGGGAAACTGCAGCCCCAGGACTTGACACCAATTGGCGTTAGGCGGTCCTGGGGCTGCCGCCGCAGCCACGCCCATCGGAGTTAGGCGTTCCTCAGGTAGTTAACCAACTCTTTCTGTGCTCCATTTATTTTTTAGTATCCTGTAATGAAGAAATGTTTTCCCTAACTGTTATGTTTAATTTTTTAGAGCAGAGAGGAAATATCTAAAGTTTAGACCTACTTTAATGCAAATTGTATGCTGCATGGACCTGAGCCAATCCAAAGTAGTATGGCCCAGTCCCGAGCTGCTTATAGCTTGAATTAACCTCCCTGGCAGTAACTCTGAGCTGCAGATTTCCATCCCCGAGCCTGACTCGGAGCGGTAACCCCGAGCTAGACTTGTGGTGACCACCGCAAGGTCTATGCAGAGCAATGGTGCTCAGCGAGTGATTTCACTCACCTCCCCGGAAATCCAGATGCCAACAGCCATTCTTCTTACTTTCCTCCGAGGCTCTGTGGGGTTACAGCACCACCCGGAGTACGGATGGAGAACTGCAGCGCTTGATCCCAGGGAGGTGAGTGCAGGGGCTACCACAGATCTCTCTGCCGTACGATTATTTCCACATTTTAGGGTCTGAAAGCATGCTAAAAAATTACACCACTTTTAGGCCCTAAAATCTGGAAATAATCCTACCGCCAAGGAGGTTAAACTTGCATGCAAGTTGAATTTCTTAGTCTTACTGACCATCTCTAACTATTAGTATCAGTAAAAAAAAAACAATCTATAACAATTTTCACGTTAAACATAACTGTTAAATAAAGAAGGAGATCAGCCATGAAAACAAAAATAGGTTTACTGAGATAAACATTCTGTATGGTACACAATTTCTTGGAAAGATAATGAGCATTTACAGCATTAAATACAAGACCCCTACCGCCGTACACAAGACTTTCCTCGGCAGTGACGGGGGCGCTAGCATCATCTTGTCACACACTGGCCATATAAAATACCCACACGGCTGCACAGATATAAATATTTCAAACAAGCAGAACTCTTAAGGTCACAAGCAATCCGAAATTTTAGCTTATGTGGTCTGAAACCAAAGTGGCTGAGATTTTAAAAAAATAATTAAAAAAAGCCTTTCTCTCAACGAACGCTAATGTGGGGGATGGAACAGGTTCTGTGGTGATCACAGCAGCCAATCACAGGCTGGCTTTCATTTCCTCACATTCAGCAGAAAAGGAATACTTGAATCCGGTCCTGATTTTTTTCCTTCCATTTTATATTCATATATCCACTGAATCATACAGTATAAACATTAACATTTAAGCATAACTCCACATTTACTAAAGAAAAAAAATGATTAGACCTCTGCAGATTAAGCATTTACAATGTATTACGCAAACATTATTCCACATTCTTACATCGTTGTGTCGCAAGTAGGACAATACAAGCTGTAACAATTTGTAGCAGTGACTGCCGAACAGGAAGTGGGAGGGTTCGTCTGCAATAGGGACTTCATTAGACAGGAAATCACAGAAATCCATTCTTCCCTATAGTTGCACCAGACTCTAAAGCTGGCCATAGTAAACCATGCCTGAAGATGATAAATATGAATTTCTTGAGCTGAGCAGGAAGTACCTTCATGGAGGAACGAGGGAATACAGGGACATTCTGCCAAGCAAATGAACGGTTTTGTGCACCAAGTAAAGCAGGCAATACACTCACCGATTTGATTGCTCTGATCATATCGGTGAGAAATCTGTGCAGCATGTGGGCTGATCGAGCAATTTCCAGCTGAAATCAAAGGATTGGGTCAATCACACCGGACAGAAAATGTATTTGATTGGCGGTGGATCGGGAGCTAGCGGCATCAGAAGGTACTCTCACCTGTCCACGCAAGGCCCAGTGTCCGCTTCTCACAGGCGGCTGTGTCCTTGTCCCCAGGGTCTGTGTAATGTAATACAGGGGACAGACACTAGGGGCCTCTAGCGGTCATAGCACCCCAGTGTCTGTCCCCCGTATTACACCACACAGGCACAAAGGGAAACAGAAGTGAAGACTGAGCAGCCGGTGGAGAGAAGCAGAGACCAGGACCACTGCGGTGGACAGGTGAGAACCACACGGCCCAAGAGAAAGGGGGGAAGCTGTGACGCCTCAGGCACACACAGATTTTCAAACATTTCTTGCTGAAATTAATTGAAAATCTGTGTGTAGTGTGTGTAGGGAATAGAGTAGATAGATCCCTCTCTGTCCAGATAATGACTGGGGAGGGATCCATCTCCTGTCCATATTGACCAGTGCATGGCCCCCTCAATGCTGCATGGTGCAAAGTGAAATCTGAATTTCCCTGCAATTTTAAAAATGATATCTGTCAGCATAATGAACAATAATGGTCATTTTTAATAACACTCGGCCCTATTAGATTTCAGTACGCATTATTTTAGACAGGATTAGTAAGTAAACAATAGCATCTGATATGGCGACACCTATGGATTCGGTGCGATGCGATCCAACGGACTCCCCTATCTCAAAGCCGTGCGTTAACAATGCCAGTGAAGCATACTTTTCATTGACTGCATGCAACGCAGCACTTACATAACACGTGATGCAAGTTTCCCCCTCTGCTGCAGCTCCCACTGTGAACCTAGCAGCCATTTGGTTAAAAAAAAAAAAACATCTAAGGGGCAGTTCACATGGGCGTCCCGCAGCGTTGAATGATGGTTTTAGTGCATGCCGCTTAAGAGCTGTCCATTCAGATGAATGGACAGCGCCGGTACCATCTTTAACAGTCGCTCACAGAAACACTGTTTTTATCCTGACTCCTTGCATCATCTGCCCGACTCTTACATGATCCTGGAAGCAACAAGTAGCTTCCAGGGTTGCTTTTTTATGTCCCCAAGATCCCTCAGGTGACAAGGCTGACAGACATGGCATTAACCTGCAGGCTAACGGCACATTCTACTCCAATGTGGGGGCAGAGTGGGGCGGGAGTGATGTCACATAGCAGGTGGGGTAAGTGAAGAGAACAATGCTCTCAGCAATCAGTCACCAAAGCAATCCACCAGGCGGATCCAGGCCTAGGATCCGCAGCCTGCTGTGCACATGCTGGATTCTTGGCAAAGGCGGTTGCGTTTTATCTAGCGTATGTACTCCAGCACTGTTACAGCTCTTAAAATACTAAACCCTTCCACCAGGGTTCTCACATGATAACTAGCGCCCTGTACAGACCTCTGCTGGCCAAAATGATCATTTATGACTGGCCTGACTCAGTGGGTTTATCTCTCCTATGGAGGAGAATCATGAGGCACCTCACAGTACTGGGGGACAAAGCAAGCGACAAAACCTTCCGCCATTTTTGTTGGTCACAGAACTGCAGACTGACTGCCGCAACAATCACACGTTTATTTTCTTTGCCATAGATCTGATCTCTGTATGACCCTAAAGGGGTGTCTGTCACCTCTCCGCTCTGAAAACCTGCTTCATGCCCACCCCTCTCTGCATGGAGGATGATGGGAAGGAATTGATGTTTCTCTGTCAATAACAAAAACACACACTAGATTTTGCTCAGCCGGAAAAGAGACTGTAATTGAATGTTGTACAGCGACTTGGGATGATCAAAGAGATGCAAGTACTTCTGAGTTTATGCACATTTTTATACAAATATATGCTGCTTGAAAATGGACCAATCAATTTAAACCTGGGTTAAACTGATCGGTCCATTTTCAAACTGCATATATTTACATTAAAAAATGTACATACATTTGCATTTCATTGATCATCCCTTACAGCGACATCCAAACTGTGAAGTTCTTGTATTGTAGTCCCCGTAGTTAGGTACCTCCTACTCTCCCCCTTCCTCTCCGAACAACAGAACAGGCAGCACAGCAGATCAGTCTCAGAATATTCCCAGGACAATTGTTCCTGCTGACAGGTACTGAAAGCATAGCTGAAGCTTAACCCAATAACATGTATACGCCAGAAATGAATAGTCAGGAGAGGGTGGCTGATAAGGCACAGATGTCTCACAGAATCAATACTAAGATACTTGGTGGACAGGGGCATTTTCAGTGCAATCAGCAGACATCACTGCAGTGGAGAGAGTTGCGGAGAGCGTATGGCCATTATCAGGTAAAGCACCTCTGGAGAATGTCCTCTATAGACGCAGCATTGCAGCAACGCTGGTTGCCTTACAGCAAAATCACAATCATAAGAGATGCGGCCAGCTGTGGACATGTAGTTCACCTACAAAACCACAGATAAAGCAGCCAGTTGTGCTTCCTTCAGATACCATATCTCAGTCTTCACAAAAACTCCAGAATGCATTGAATAAAAAATGTCTTCCCTATTTATATGTAATTTACTGCAATTTAGATTCATTCCAGGAAGGGGGGCTGATCTGGACAGATGATCAGAATGGAAGTTTGAGTATTCAGGTGCGTACACACCTGTGATGTGTCGCCCATCGGGGATCAGGACCAATCCCTTTGGGCGACGTTCTTGTGCAGGACAGTGCAAATGTGTCAAAGGGAAAATGGAGTGACTCGGGTGTGACATCACGTGGTGGTGTTAGCCGCCCGTCGGGTGGAATCGCTCGCAAGCTGGCGGCTGCCGTACAAACGCTTGATTGTCAGCCGAGGCAATTATTATTGGCCAACTTTAAATCAAGCGTGAGTACGAGCCTTTAAAGGACACCAGAAGTGAGAGGCTGCCATATTTATTTTCTTTTAAACAATGCAGATTGCCTGGCTGTCCTGCTGATCCTCTGCTTCTAGTACTTTTGGCCATAAATCCTGTTTCAGGTGTGTGATTTAGACATTACTGCAGCCAAATAGATCAGAAGGGCTGCCAGGCAACTGGTATCGTTTAAAAGGAAATAAATATGGCAGCCACCAGATCACTCTCACGTCAGGTGTCCTTTAAGATGCGTACACACCTTCTTCTTTTGGACATATTTTCTCAGAAGTGGCACAAACGACTGTCTCTGAACATGCAATCTGTGGCAAATTAGTACTTTTGGAAGTGATAATACCCACTATGGTTAATTGAGACCTATCTAGACAGCATTTTGTACTGTATGGCGATTGTCTAATTGTAGGACTCTAAACAGGAAGGGCCTATCCCCCTTTTGTGGTAGGAGTGGCGGACGATGTCCATTTTAAAAGGTTTTAGGTCAGGCCACATTCACACTATGAACATTACATACTGCCTGCGCTATAGTGGAGGCGTTACGCAATGTGCACTCTGCACACTATATCATGCAAGATATATTTCACTGCATGAAGACTGCTATGGTATCATACTCATTATCACACGCATCATCCAGTAATGCACTGTGGAAAGTGTGTGCGGGATAACCTAGTCCATCATACAATTGTATGGGCAGCGACACAGCGCAACAAATGCACAGTGTGAAAACACCCTATATATTATTTATACCTCTCACAAAGTTTTGATAGCCTAAATATGAACCTTATATTTATGCATTTTCTATTGTTTTGGTCTTTTCAGTGCTGCACCTAGACTACAGTAAATCTAGATGCATTTGTGCAGTCTGTTTTGTCCTTCCTTGCTGTAGTCAAATACAACATTTTGGGGGCGGAGTTAAGCTTTACATTCTGCAACTGAAATGAATATTCAAGTCAATATCCTTCGATTTTCTGAACCTGCATAACAGTTCCAGTCTGATTACATCCAGGCATCTATTCTGAAGCGGTACATAATGGCATGGCAGCTTTCACGTTTTCTCTCATGACAGGTTTCCTTGCAAAGTGCTTTATACTGCTGTCATTTTGCAGCGCTCCGCCTCCATGAACTCTACCACATGAAACAAAATGGCTGCCACACAGATGTGCTTACACAACCTATTCTATGACAAACCAGAGTTTGACATTTGTTAGGTAATGGCTTGGTTGTGGAAATCCTAAACAGACATAGTTGAGGATGTGAAAATGGCTTTGCCTCCAATATTGTAGATTGTAAAATGAATTAAGTATTCACAGACTTCTGAGAAACGTTTGTCTGCACTGTTCTGAAGGAGGGGACCCTGAGTGGTCCCGAAACAATTGTTAACTTAAGTGTTGGCATGTGATCTGGAAAAAAACTACGCTCATTGAGAAGCTGGTGTGCTGACCGATTATCTTCACTACGTAGACTTCTGAGAAACTCACCAGATCTTTACTAAACCATATCCTAAAGGACAACTGAAGGTAGAGGGATGTGGATATATTTATTTCATTTTAAGCAATACCAGTTGTCTGGCTATCCTGGGGATACCCTGCATCTAATGCTTTTAGCCATAGCCCCTGAACAAGCATATGCAGATCAGGTGTTTCTGACATTATTGTTAGATCTGACAAGATTATCTGCATGCTTGTTTCTGGTGTTATTCAGAAACTACTGCAGCCAAATAAATCAGCAGCACTGCCAGAAAACTGGTAATGTTTAACAGTGAATAAATATGGCAGCCTCCATAGTCTTCTCACTAGAGTTGTCCTTTAATGTTGTAACATTATGAAATGTATAATCTGGTTTAGAATGTGTCACTATGCATTGCTCAGATGGTGCAGCTGCTGAAGGTCCCTCCTGCTGGGCGATAGGCAGGTGGTTTCTGTGTGAGGCGCCTCTTCCCCACATTTGTGGTTTCTGTAGAGCTTTCGGCAATGCACAGTGATGCGATCTGCAGGGACATCAGAAGTGCCCTGTCTGATGTTTCCACTCATGTGTTGTGATACACAGTGAAATCGCAAAGCATGGTTGCCAACAAAAAAACTCAACACATTGCGATTTCCAATCAGTATAATGAATGGAAATAACAGCAGCATTGAAGAGAGTCACGTAGCAACGCAAGTGCTTTGTGTTTCGAAGGCCATCTGCATAACCTGCAGCAAGAATGTGAAGAAAGGGCCTAGCTGGTGACTGTTTAACACAAACTGCCCCAGTCTTCAGCTGGAGATGACAGGTAGACACAGGATACTACTGTTACATACTTATAAAGTGCCAACCCTTTTTTAGCAGAGCTTTACAGAGAACATTGCAGAAGTCACATGACCAACCTTACACAACTCACGTGACCACCTGCTCCTCAGCGTAGGTCTTCCTCCACCACACTATCAAATCAGGGCAGTGGGACCTCTACAGGATTGTCTATAGAAAACAGCTTTACACTGCACAGTAATACAGAACTGTGAAAGACAAGTAACAGATCCATGAGCCAGAAACTTTCTAAAAAGTTGGTCTGTAAAAGTGAAACTTCAGGTTTGGTTAAAAAAAATCCTCTACAACGTGGTGCTGAACAGGTTTGCCACCTTTATTGCAAGACATAAAAATGTAATTTGGAAAGCAGAAATGTTTCTACATTCTGCTTCACGGATATCTGCCAACATTCAAAACGCTGTTTTATTTTTCTTAAAAAAACAAAAACAAAGAACAAAAAAATAAAAGAAAAAACAAAATGCTTTCACCACGTACATTATGCCGTACTGTTAGCTGTGCATAATCCTCCACTTGGCCAAAATTGTCTACTGATAAAGGCCTCTAATTGGCTGCGTCTCTTGTGTTGAAAAGACATGCCAGTGCACTTGGTTATCCACATAAACATTGTTTTCTTTATATATATTTAATGTTACAGTGCCACAGAACATGATGGTTCACTGCAATAAATCTCCAATAAGGCATCCCATGCTTCCCTCCGGACATGCAGGTATCCTACATGGATGACAGAGCCATTGTGATAAGTTACATGGATCAGGTAAACAGATGTTGCAGAGGAAAGGCAGTTGCCGGGGCACGATTTTTTTTTTTTTTAAACCAAAGCTGAAGTTCACTTTATCCAATAATTCCACCCAAAACCTGAATAAATAAACTACCATTTGACCAACATTGATTCACCTGCCAGCTTCTGGGTATAGCTGGTAAACCTAGAGAACCCCAACCTCCCCACCACAACTTCTAAGAAGCTGGCTCCGCCCCATCTCCATGGACTGTCAGCATGTGGATAGTGACAGCACTTCTCAGTCGGGTGTCAATCAGGCAATGACCTGGCCTTAAAGGGGACCTGAACTCAGAACTTCCTCTCTGCTCTAAAAAAAAACAAAAAACACAACAGCATAATTACCTTAAACATTTCTGTTAAAGCTGATAAAAATCCTGCAATAAATCTGCAGTGTGTCTACTTCCTACTTTCATGGAAGCAGACAAACGGTTAACATCCTGTGTTTACAAATTAGCTGCTCTACGGTGGCAGAGGAGATTCCTAAACTGACACAGGTGAGAGATCAAATTACGGCAGTGGTTAGTCACAGATGAGGGGGAATTGGACAAGCTAAACTGTCTAAATACATTCAGGGTGTATTTCTGTATATATTCGTTCTGTCCTGTGCAAGAGTTCAGGTCCACTCTAAGAGGGCGATTTCTTCTACCTTCAATACCAGAAGCTGGTGATGACTGCACCACCTCGCCCACAACAAACACCAACGTATTCAATGTGAAATCAGATGAAACTGCAAGTCTTTATACAATTCAGTAAAAAGAAAAAAGGGGGGAGGGGGGATAATGGCGAGAGATTATCCAATGGCAGCACAGTGTTCCCTTTTGACATCAACCACGTATGATGCAAACATTTATTTCAGTTCCTTGTGTTTTTTTCAGCAATCACTTTAAACAGACAAATCTGCTCCTTTCCCCAATATCTGCAGCATTCCATACATAGCAGCACGTTTTCCACAAAATCGTTAGCAGGCATCTTGTCAGATGTGTCACCGCAGTGACCTCAGGCTTGTGACAGGAATCACCAGGACACAAAGTCCTCATTGCTGCGGCAGTCTTGTGTCTCATAAGCAGTGGAAATAAATCACTTCAAATACCCTGCATTGGATCCTCGTAGGTTCAGCCCAACACACGACACAAAATGGAGTCGCTGGTGCAATCCGATCACTGGCTGGCAGGCAAGACGCCATCTTGCAGTCAACACTGCTCCTCACATACAAAGAGAAGTCTTTGATCTCGATGTAAGCATCCATCGAAACTGCGTTGGAAGACTAGACTAGGAGGACACACATATAATCCCAGGTGTGCATTACACACAAGTCTTATTATTCCAGGGAGGAGGAGTCATCGTCCTCATCTTCATCATCATCGAATGAGCAAGGGGTCTCCCCCCGGGACTCCGTGTAATGGGACGTTCCAGAACTGGAGTGGTGGCTGCTGTTTGTCAGAGACACTTCAGTGTCATAAAACAATCCTGCGTTCACACTGTGTGGAAATACAAGCAAGCAAGGCAAAGGGTGAGAAAAGTACAACACTAACAAGTGGCAACAGAATTTACACAGCATTTGTATCCAGAAATAAGACCTACAGCTTTAGGTGTAATCATTCTGTGACGCCACATGACACATATTCAATCAACTTTTTCTCCTAAGTGTTCTCTTGGAGATATTTTCTCACCTTGGCCCATATGCAATTAATTGAATCTCCTATGTTTTCTCCTAGGTGATATTTCCACACCTTGTCAATAAAATGCCTTTTCACTACTTACTGCAGCAGGTGCAATATAATTATGTCCTGGGAAACCTCATTTGTAGTCCCTGGGACTACAAATGAGGTTCCTGGGACTATAAACGCCAATGGGTGCGGCCGGCCGCCACCTGCTCGCGCTACCGTTACCGCTGGTTAGCGGGGACGTGAATGAATGGAAACACAGTTCCCATTCATTAATCTAAGTCCCCGATCCAATGAACGCCGGCATCTATGAGATGTCTGCATTCATTGCATCTTCCTGTTACAGTGCACGCATTACTTTCAATTTATGTCCTTACATACTTGAATCTGAAATAATGACTGAGGACATCTTGTGGCCAAGTAGTAAAATTACATCAAAAAACATTTAATAAAATTTAATAAAAATACCTACATCTAAAATTAACTATTTCCCTTCCACACACACCCATAGAACCCAAATGCACATACATATATACACGTGTGTGTGTGTACTTGTGTGTGTACGTGTGTGTGTGTGTGTGTGTGTGTGTGTGTGTGTGTGTACGTGTGTGTGTGTGTGTGTGTGTGTGTGTGTGTGTGTGTACGTGTGTGTACGTGTGTGTGTGTGTACGTGTACGTGTGTGTGTACGTGTGTGTACGTGTGTGTGTGTGTACGTGTACGTGTGTGTGTACGTGTACGTGTGTGTGTGTGTACGTGTACGTGTACGTGTACGTGTACGTGTACGTGTGTGTGTACGTGTACGTGTGTGTGTGTGTGTGTGTACGTGTGTGTGTGTGTACGTGTGTGTGTGTGTGTGTACGTGTGTGTGTGTGTGTACGTGTGTGTGTGTGTGTGTACGTGTGTGTGTGTGTGTGTGTACGTGTGTGTGTGTACGTGTGTGTGTGTGTGTGTGTGTACGTG